>NW_024625381.1:0-17185 GCF_008729295.1 Plectropomus leopardus
CCATTGCTTTGCAGTGCTCTCATATAGCAGTTACAACTGATATTAAGACCACAGCATCATAGCAGCGTTTGGCCCACCCTACAGTTCTAACATGTTTAAAACAGCTCTGTTAGGACTGTTGCTGTTGTTAGCTGCTAGTTGCCAACCCAGCAACCTCCATGTAGGATCATGTCCATACAACTCTCTGAATTTTTGTTTTTTATTCCTCTGTTGATGAAGGTATAGCATGGTTCCAGGTAACTTTAGGAAAGTTAGATTTAAGACTTTTAAAGACTTTTTTAATGCCACTTGGACTGAATTTTAAGACTAATTTTCTAAAACTGGAGAAGCAATTTTATTTTGCCTACATGTTTAGTGTAACAGTAAACATGAAATGCCTTTGGTTCAGTGTAAAAGTAAAAGAGTATTTGCATCAAGCACTGATGAAAAAAAAGGTTTACCAATCAAAGAGGGAAATATCTGGCACTTCTGTCCATTTTTTTGTTTTTCACTCTACACTAAAATCCTACATCCCATGTCAGAGCATTTTGAAGACTTTTGAAAGATGATTTTAAATCATTTTAACACCAATTACAGCCTTATTTTTAGATTAAGGAATTCAATGCCTTTTAAGACTTTTTAAGGATCCCTTGCATTCAGATTTATAGTAATATTGTGTTACATAAGGTTTTGAATCATCAAAAATTTTGCAACAATATGCAAACATGAACAAAGTGGACTGTAAATACAGAGTTTTGGTGGTTGAGTTTGAATGCAAAAACAGTTCATGAATTTCAAAGATGTGGTCACTGTCAAAGCAATGAATAGTAATTAGCATCATAGAAATACGTGTACCTTGAGCTTTCGTTAGGATATGTCAATTAATTAAAGTTTCTGATGTAATGGTGGCAAATTCAGGGATACAAATTATTTAAAATAGCTGATTTTATCACTTAAACAAACTTTCCATTTTGTTAACCTTAGCTTCAGTGTGAGAACATTCCTTTGGCATAGGGGTGTGTGTACATGTAACTATTTGTCTGTCTGGCAGCTGGCAGACATGATGGTGATGGTATGAGTGGATAAGCTGTTTGATGAAGGGATGAGGGGTTTTTGAGAGTGGTTTGGAAAGTGTGTGTGTGTGTGTGTGTGTGTGTGTGTGTGTGTGTGTGCGCTTGTGTGTGTGTGTGTGTCTGTGTGAACCCTCATCCAGCTGCACAGTCTGGGATACACCTGGACCTCCTGTCTAAACAGCCCTGTGCAGTTTTGCATGGCTGCCCTGCAAACAAGTGTTGGTAAGTGCTGGTGTGTGGAGAATTTACAATTACAGTATATTTTTTACAGAAAGAAAGCATATTACATTTTATGACTTCATGTTATGCTTTACAGATTAATATGTAGCGTACATATGGATTTTAAAACATTTGAGTGTTACATTGGAATGTTGCTTAAAACTCCTATTGATGTTCACTTTAAAAATGAAATGAATGTTTTTGGCATAAATATTAGGACACTGACCAAAAAAAGACAACAACAACAAAAATATTGTTGTTTTACCAGCTGATAACAACTATTTGAAATTGAAATTTAAAAAATTATATTATTAATTTTATTTATATTTATTTTTAAATGAGGTAGTGGATTTGCAGAAATTTTTATTTTCCTAATTTCCAAATGGACACTTTTACTGTTGAATTCTAACCGTTTTAAATTGTAAACTTTATGTGATGTGCTGGATAAAAATGACCTGACCGGTCCATTTAAAACATCCTTTGACCGTTTTTTTAGATAACTAGAAAAGAGAAGAGAAAACTAAGAAGCTACAGCCAGCTCTGTGAGGCTATGCTGCATTCATGTGATGTCAGAAGGTCAGAGTTTCCCAGTTGGGAAGTCGTTCATTCGACTTTTGTTGTGTTAATGTTCTTTGAGGTTATAAAGTGGGAACGACATGGAAACTACATAGAAGATGGGTTGCATTTTAATGCTAAGAGTGTTTAATCAAGAGGTGATAGATGTTTCTAGTTTATTTATATTTATATCTATTTTATTTTTTCGTTATATTATATTTTTCATATTTAATCTAGGTCACTGTACATGGACAGCAGTTAGCGTTAATACCATTTACACTTTACATTTAATCTAAAAAATTATATTTAATACCTTACCATACATTGACTTTTGCCTGCCATGTTTATGCATTTATGACGTCAAGTCGGCAACTCGTGTTATAAAATAACGTTATCAGTGTTAGTATACTCGCCTGGCATGCTATATAGTTCAATGTTTGCTTGCTTGCTACAGCCAATAGATGCATTTACTAAAATGTGCAACTACTTAAAGTAAATGATAGCTACAAGAAACAAAAAAAAAAAAATTCTGTCAATTGTTGACACTGATTCCATGCTTTTTCCGTCATTTCTGCTGCCCTTAAACATCACACACACTTCCCAACTCTGCAACTGGGGATTCGTATAAATTTCCCAATTTCCTAATTTCCCATTCATAATTGTGACTCTGGAGGGCCATTAATGTGCTCGCAACTTGTAAATACAGTAAATATGATATTTGCAGGGAGCACATGAAGGCAGTAACAGTCCAGCTCACACAGCAGCAAGGAGGGACTCAGCTTCTGCATTGTTTGAGGATGTGATGATGGAGATATTAAAACAGTGTCAGCTGCTGAAGACAAATCACCAGTCATCCAATTTATGTCACATTATTGTTGTCATAGTGAGACTAGCTTTTTTTTAATGTGTCTGAAAAGGTAAGAGCTTGGCAAGAGATGTCCCACAATATACAAGAAATTAGGAAAAGTTGACAAGAAAATGAAAATCAGTTTTAAAAAACAAGAGAATTGAATTTAAGTTACTCTCCTAATGCACTCTGTTCTTGGTAAAACAGTAGGCAGGGTTCCTTTTACCCTAAAATTTTGCAAACTGTAATTGCGAATATAAAATACTTCTAACAGAAACACGCTAATTAAAAAAACAAAAAACAAAAAAACATGTATCACAAAAAAGTTTTCACGCTCACATGAGGTGGTATTTCAAACAATTCAAAAAATAAGTATTTCATAAAACTGCAATAACAACACTTTTATGGCTTTTATAGATAACATGATACCATGGCTATGGACCTGGCTCCCTCGGGCATGATGCAGCAGGTGCTACAAGAAGGGTTATTGCATCACATATGGGCCAGCTGTAGGCATGGGCAGCCCACCCAAACTTCCGTCTTGCCCACGTAATAAAAAGTTAAGGGAAAAATGTTTATCCAATGGAAGAAATATAACAGACTGCCCCAGTATCGTTTCTTATTGATGATTGGGTGGGCAGCCTACAGCCCTCCTCCAAAATTCACCAAAAGTTATCATGAATCCCATGTAATATCACACAAGACCCGCCCTATTCTAACAGTTATTGGTTGTCATCGTTTTTTGTTTTGTGTTCTCTAAGCTTCACTCAAACAGTTAGCTGACTTAGCTCACAGCCACTGTCTCTTTATTGTTGACCGTCTTTGAACTGCGGGGAAATATATGACCCTCATACATGGCCACTCCCACATATAAGGGGCTTGCCTGTCCATTATCGCTCCATAACATGCCTACGTGGCTTGGATTGGAAATAATGACAGCTAGTGTGGTGGCTGCAATAGAAATAAAGCTGCTAATGTTTTGAACATCCATCACCATGCTTCTTGGAATGTTATCACTAGAGGAGAAGTCGCAGATTATCACTCAGTGGAAATTCAGTCTCGCAGTTGTGTTTTATCGACATTTCGAAAAATATATCGCTTAATTTTTGCACAAATCAGTAATGGAAACCAGTCTTGTGAGTTGCATGTGTTTAAGATACAAAACTTTGAAGGTTATTGCTTCCTTTTTTTATGTTCAGACTGTAGCACTCACTCCTGTGCCCAATCACCATTAGAGTTCACAGCTGGAGGGGCTCTTTCCTAAGAGGGATCATTATGATGTCTAAGATAACTTATATGTGAGCATTTGTGAGCTTGAAATGTGCGTATACAGCATCTTATCCAAAAAATCCTGTCCAAAAAATGTGAACCTGACTCCCAGCCCAACATTGCAGTTTCATGGAAAGCATATGGGGCTTCTAGGAAGCCTGAGGGCGTACCACCTTTGGCTGTCAGGAGTCGGGTCAGATAGCACTGTCTGCACTCCAGCACACATTGCTCACATTGTTGGACATGTCTGCAAAAACCAGATGGCTCTGACCCCAGAGACCCCCCCCCCCCACAACACACAAACACACACACACACACAAACGGTCATAGTCAGAATCAGGATATCTAAGCCTGTTCTGGTTTCATAAGGATGTGGTTTCTGAGGTACTAAGCCAGAAGCTATAACACTCATATAATCACCTGCCAGCTCAGACATTGAGTCAGCCTTCAAACAATAGTGTTTATTTGCCAACTGTTTCCTCACCGTGTTGCGAAAGTAAAGGAGTGTGGTCCATTGTGTAAACACTACCTTACAGGCCTTACAGGGTGAGATAAACTAATTTTTACATTTGCTTGCCTGCCTGAATCTGCAAAGTTGGGATTTACCACATCCAGACTGTGTCAGGTAATTAATTACTCATCAATCAGTCAAAAATGTAGTGCACTGCCCTTCCTGCGACTGCATAATAATTTGTAATTAAGTAATTTGAACAATATTTTATCTGAAAGCTAAAACAAAGTAATAACTTCTAATGTCAAGTTATGATTGAGATGCTGAATCTGTGTGTGGTGATGTGAAGGTAAAGCACCTCACATTTAGTAATTGATAGTAGACTTGGACGGTATGCAATACTTCCTTCCTGAAATTCAACCAGGGCATACAGTAATAGTATCCGTGTGTGGCGCCAACACACGGCACCTCCACCTCCAACTTTCAGCTTTTAAGACTCATAGATAGACAATAGAAACCCACAAAATGTTAAGAAAAGTAATATTCTCACTCCTATTTTCCTTATTAAACAGAGAAATATAACTGTACAACTTTCGAATTCAACTTCTCAGTCAGTCGGAATACTGACGAGGCTCAATTGCCTTGGTAACTCATAAAACACACTTGACGGTAATGGTAAGCATACCTTTGTGATTTCTGAATATCCTGATACACTTATCAAAGGTTACAAAACTGTAACCCTAGTTCTATTAGCATGGGTGGAGCCCTCTCAATTGCTGGCTGGTCTGGGGGTTTGTTGGACCCATCCACCACCCCTCCTACCTGCCCTGAAGACCTTACCAGTGTCTCAAACTGATGGTATCCAGCAGCATATCATGCTGCTGTGTGACGGGTTATTTTATTACACCAAAGGGTTCTGTCCAACCAAATTACAAACTGAAGCTACGCAACAGTGTAACAAAATGTAAAGGTACCTTTTGGTGTCTGTATCTACAGTAAGACCATCCCGTTCTCACTCTGAACTCATCAAATTACGCTGCTCTGTCAGTGCTTTCTGCATAAGATCATGACTCGGCATCAGATGAGAATGTACTCAGAAAGAACCGGTTGCAGTGTTACGTTGGTGGATGTTTGGATTGTACCAGGTGCATCCACATGCAACACACATGGGCAGCGTCACTTGAGAATGCAGCCAGATGGAACCATTTGCGTGTTCATTAAATGCTGAAGGACGGCAACGGGTAATAATGCTGCCAGTAACCACATAATATAAGGTGCACAAGTGTGCTTAAAGGACGGGTGGGTAGGGAGGTGGATGGGTCCCACAAACAACCAACTTTCATGTCAAATCTTTCAAATCAAATCTTTATTTGTATGGCACTTTTCATACAAAGAGTAACACAAAGTGCCTAACAGAGATTAAAAACAATAACAGAAATGAAAAACATCAAAGAAAATCAAGAAAAATACAGACAGCCTGACCCTCCCACCCCCACATATACGTACGCAACAAAACACACACACATTCATGTAGATATTCCCACACATATTCGCAAAGGCACCCGAACATCCACCCTTACCACCCACACACACGCACACATACACCAACACACACCAACTGTTACTAAAGAGACATGGCTAGAGAGACATGGCTAGGCACTGAGACCTGAGGCGAGGGAGAAGCTACCTTTGGGGGCCAACCTCACTGAGAGAGGTCACGGTCCAGCACCGCCGGGGTGCCACCACAGAGACCATCCCAACCCGGGCGGACAGGAGAGCCCGCACCAAGATGCCGAGCCCTCTAGCCACCCGGGCCGAAACAGTCCATGGTACAGCACCCCCAATGGTGGACCAGAGACCACTCCCAGTCCGGTAGGCCCCGATGAGGAAACACTGGAGCTAAAAACTAACACAATAAAATAAGGTAAAGAACATAAAAGCTAAGAACGTAAGGGACTAAAACAGTAAAATAAGACAAAGAATACAAGTACACAGTAAAATAGTTTAAAGGTTATAACCGCTAATAATTAAATAAATAAATAAATAAATAAATAAATGGGAGACTAAAACAGTGGAATAAGATAAAATAAAAAAGTAGAATAAATAAATAAATAAATAAATAGTTAGTTAGTTAGTTAGTTAGTTAAAAAGCCTGATCCTGAGGTTCTCCGGCAGGCTGTTCCACAGACGGGGGCCATAGTAACTGAAAGCCGCCTCCCCATTTCTTTTAGAGCTAACTTGTGGTATGGTTAAAAGGCCAGTGCCGAGGACCTCAGGGTCCGCGAGGGTTGATAAGGTAAAAGCAGCTCAGTTAGGTAAGAAGGCCCAAGACCTTTGAGACACTTAAAAACAAGTAAAAGAACCTTAAAATCAATCCTGAAACGCACCGGGAGCCAATGAAGCGATTTTAAAACCGGTGTAATATGCTCCCGCCCTCTGGTCCTTGTCAGCACTCGTGCGGCTGAGTTCTGCAATAGTTGTAAATTGGAAATGCTCTTTTTGGGAAGACCAGAGAGCAGGGCATTACAATAATCTAGAAAACAAGAGATAAAAGCATGCATCAGTACCTCCGTGCTGGCCTGAGAGAGAAACGGGCGGACTCTGGCTATGTTCTTTAGATGATAAAAACCAATTTTTTGTTGTGTTTTTGATGTGTGGGATAAAAGTAAGCTCAGAGTCAAAAATCACACCCAGATTTATTACAGATTGTGATGTTCTAAAAGCCTGTAACTTTGGTAAAAGTCTCTCTTTCTGGCCTTCAGGACCGATGACTAAAACCTCTGTTTTGTCCTGGTTGAGCTGTAGGAAATTTGCTGCCATCCATGAATTTATGTCTGAAATGCAGTTAAAAAGGGCATCAATAGGCCCTGTGTCATCAGGAGACACAGCGATGTACAGTTGAGTATCGTCAGCATAACTATGAAAGCTGATGCCGTGACTCCTGATGACGTCCCCAAGGGGAAGCATGTACAGATTAAAAAGAGAGTTGGGCCTAAAATTGGCCCTTGGGGAACCCCACACTTTACCTCATGGATTCCTGAGGAACATGTATCCATACTTACAAAGAAGTGTCGATCTGTGAGGTAGGAGTCAAACCAGTTCAGAACAGTACCAGAGAGGCCGACCAGGTTCCTCAGTCTATTTAATAAAATGTGATGGTCTACTGTATCGAAGGCGGCGGTTAGATCCAGTAGTACCAAGACAGTGAGTTTATGGTTATCTAAGTTGAGCCTGATGTCATTTAAAATCTTTACAAGGGCCGTCTCGGTACTGTGATTCATCCTAAAACCAGACTGACACCTCTCTAAAATGTTATTTGTGATTAAAAAGTCATCTACTTGGTTAAACACAAGTTTTTCCAAGATTTTACTTAAAATGCTTAAGTTCGATACAGGCCGATAATTATTAAAAATGTTGGGATCTAAATTGCTCTTCTTCAGAAGGGGCTTCACCACCGCCGTTTTAAAGGAGGTGGGGAAGACACCCGTCTGAAGAGAGCAATTCACCATGTATAACAATTGTTCCTCAAAGAATGCATGAAACGTTTTAAAAAATGGAGTGGGAATTGGGTCTAAGAGGCAGGTTGTGGGCTTTACTTGGGAGAAAACTCGACCAAGTGTCCTCGCATCTACCAGGGCAAAACTCTCCAGTGTTTCCTCCGGTAAAATCAATGATCTGGGTGAGTCAACACTTAAAATCTGATGCGGTAAAAGACTCGATCTGATGTCATTGATTTTACTTCTGAAGTGGTCTGCAAAATCCTCACAAAGGGCGTCACTTGGTATCTTGGAGGGTCTATTAAAATTTGCGTTTGTTAAAAGGTCGATTGTGGAGAAGAGGAATTTCGGATTGGTTTTATGGTCGATTCATTTTTGAAAGTGAGAAATTCTTGCCTGTTTGACTGTTATTGTAGGTTTTGAGGTGTTCACGGAATATTTCGTAGTGAACTGTTAACTTTGACTTTCGCCATCTCCTCTCAGCACTCCTGCAGTTTCTCTTCAGCTTTTTGATGTTCATATTTCTCCATGGCGGTGTAGGTTTTGTTTTAACAGTCTTCAATTGAAGTGGGGCCACTGAGTCCAGTGTTGTCTTTAATTTATTGTTAAAACTGTCAACAATGAAATCACATGGTGCTGGTAAAATTTCTGCTGGAGTGCTCTGTAAAATCCGGATAAACTTTGCAGCCACTTCAGAAGTTAGGTAGCGTTTCCTCACTGATCTCACCGGGGCCTCCCATTGATTAAAACTGGTGACTGTAAAAAACACACAAAAGTGGTCAGACACAGCCAGATCCACAACAGGGGCGCACCAATGGACAGGCCATAAGTTATGACCAGGTCCAGGGTGCGCGCCCCCCCTGCTGTGAGTTGGCTGTGTGACATGCTGTCTAAAATCTAGGCAGTGTAAAAGGTTTAAAAATTCTCTGGACACTGTGTCTGAGGAGTTGTCCATGTGCAAGTTAAAATCACCAGTTATTAAAATTCTATTGTACTTACTATGTATAATTGATAAAAGTTCGGAAAACTCATTGATAAAAGATGATGAGTACCTGGGTGGTCTGTAGACGGTTAAGCAAAGAATGGGGGGGTTGCTAAAAACAAAGGCATGATACTCAAATGATACGAAGTTGTTAAAAAATACTTCATTTGAGCACATGGTAATCTTTGTAATTGAAGCAGTTCCGCCTCCTTTTTTGCCCTCTCGAGTTGAAAATAAAAAGTTAAAATTTGGTGGGGAAGCCTCAGTGAGAACGACAGGTGCATCAGTGCCAAGCCATGTCTCTGTCAGTAGAATGATGTCTAAGTCGTTGTCTAAAATAATGTCGTTTATAATAAATGATTTGTTTAAAAGGGAGCGCACGTTCAGGACAGCTATTTTAGTGTCTGCACTGGACGTGTGCTTGTCACCTCCAACTCGGGGGATGTTTAAAATACAGTTAGTTCTATGAACAGACCCTGGTCTTACCTGTCTGTTGTTTGTAATTCTGGTTTTGATTGTCTGAATATTATCCTGCGCCTGTATAGTGGAGGGTGACGGTGGAGGTGAAGGTAATTGGGAGGCAGGGGGTCTGTAAGTGCGTGTGTCCTTAGTCAAGTCAATGTTCACAGATAAAAGATGTGAACCATTCTTGTTTGGGTGGAGGCCGTCGTGTTTGAAAAGGTGGGGCCTGTTTAAAAAAGCTGCAAAGTTGTCAACAAATGGGATACCTTTTCCCAGGCAGTATTCCTTCAACCACACGTGCAGCTGACGAAGACGGGTGGTGGTGACGTCACCGTAACGAGGTGGGGGAAGCGCTAATTAGCCGCTTCCCCGTGTCCAGCAGGTGGTCAATTAGGGTGGTGAAGTCCCGTTTAAGAAGCTCCGACTGCTGGTATTTTAGGTCGTTGATGCCGGCCTCCAGGACCAGCGTAGAGGCTGAGCTATGATGAGCACTCAGCTGCAGAGCGGACGATGCAACGTCCTTGACCCGTGCGCCAGGGTGGCAGAAGGTCCGGCCGCCATGCACTGCCACGTGCCTGACCATGGAGGTCCCAACCACCAGCACAGAGGGGCAGGTGCGCCTCTCCCGAGTGGACACTTGTGACTGGGCCATGGATGGTGGAGAGCGGGGCCGTGTGGCTCCGTGCCTCACGGAGGAATTCCCCAAGTGAGCCCCAGGGGAGGAGCACTGTTGTTGTGCGGCAGCACGAACACCGGTCAAATCAGACCCGCAGGACCCGGGTGGTGTCGGTCGCGGGAGCCGGGGGCAGCCTCTGCCCCGTTGAGGGTATCCGGATCCCGACTGCTATGGGTGGCCCCGAGATGTCTTCGGACAGCGTTCTTCAGCAGCAGCCTCAGACGCGTGGCCGAAGACGTGGCCCGGGATGGCAGCTGTCGATCCCGGACTCCAGCGGCGCAGCGGTGGGGCCCACCCGGAGGCTGCAGCGGAGATGACAGACCGGTGCGGCAGCGGGGCGCCGCTGCCTTGGTGCCCGCCGATAAGGAGGGACCTGTGGGGCCGGTGGGAGGAGTGTCTCCTGGGTGATGAGCTGCGGTCACCGCGTCGGTCTGAGGCGGGGACGGTGCAGCAGCCTCTGGAGGGGAGCTCAGACCCTGACCATCGCCTGGAGCACCAGCATACTGCGACAGAGCCTCAAAGCGGTTGGAGTGGAGGCGAGGTGGTTCCAGCCAAGGTCCTCGATCGGCCACGGCTAACCACCTCAGCCCATGAGCGCTGGAGGCGGGGGGTGGAGCAGAAGGATGGCCGCGGACCGGTGGGATCCCAGGGCACCGTGTCCTGGAGGGCCGCTGAATACGAGGAGATCCGGAGACATTGCTCGTGGGCGATGGTCATACACTGGGTCCAGCTGGGCTTCCTTACTCCTCAGTTCCTCGGAGAGCCGGCGGACATCATTCAACAGGTCAGCGATCTTTTTTTCCGCTTTCCTTAGTTGGAGATGATGGTCTTCAGGGGACATGGCGGTAGCCATGTAGCATAGCTTAGGTTAGCTAAGTAGCTCGCGATAAACAGAGGGACAAAACCGGATTTTTCCCAAACTCCACGTCACTTCTGTTTAGTTTGTCGTCTGTGTTCGTCTGCGTTTGTGCCACCAGAGCAGTTAGTTTGTCCGCAGAAGTTGTGCGAGTTTAAAAGCTTAAAAGTTTAAACAGGAGCAAGCGACTAGCCTAGCCACCAGGCTAAAAACAAACCTGCTAAGCTAGTCCATAGAGTCCGGTAGGCCGGATAAACTAAAGACCCAAACGTGCGATGGTTAAAATCTTCGACCTCGTTAAAAGATGAAGGTAAAACAACCACGATCTATCACACTGATGTGTTGAGAAACTTCAACACTGGGAGTCTGGAGTTCCTGTGTGTAACAGTATGTAGTACCGATAAGGGATTAAAGGCTAGACCCAAAAGCAAACACACAAGCTGAGGTGTGAACAATCAACACTTTTTTTTTTTTTTTTTATGAGGAATGAGCCCGGGAATAGCATGAGGCTAGTGAGGTGGAGAGCGTGGTTTGTCCGAGGGGGACTGAGGGGTGCGTGAGGCTGGTGAGGCAGGTAGCGTGTTTGATCCGATGCGGCGAGGGCAGTGGGTAGCTGAATCCAACAGCGAGGGGCTTGGTGGCGAGGTGCTGGAGCTCGAGGGATTGCTTGCACTGGAGGAGACAAAATGCATGAATGAATATAAACTCCAAAGCAAACAGGAAACAAGAACACTTGAAACAACTTTAGTGCAAAGACAGCCAATCTAGCACGAGATAGGTAGGGGGACAATCTGGCACCAAAGCAGAGTGAGGCAGGAGTATATATGCAACCATGAAGGTGATTGGCGATGGGGCACAGGCCTTCTCCACCAGGGTTATATCAATGATGTTGTCGTCAGCTCCTGAATCAATGATTCAATTCTCAATTCTCAATTCTCAATACGAATAGCTAGGGAGATGAGGTCCTCTAGCGAACCGGGCTTGTCTCAACTCGTCCGTCCTCAAATTCCTCAGATAACCCCCTGAGAAAAAAACCCCATTACAGCAGCCTCATCCCAACCACTATCTGAGGCCAAAATGCGGAAATCAACAGAAAAGGAGGCTGTGGAGTTTGTGCCCTGACACAGGGAGAATAACGGATTTGCAGCTTCTTGGTCCTGAACGGGTTGGTCAAAAACCCATACGAAGTTCTGCAGAAAACTCAGAAAGAGATAACAAAACAGGTGACCCTCTCTCCCACAGCACAGTTGCCCACTGAGCAGCCTTGCCCCGCAATAAATTCATAACATAAGCCACATAGGATTTATCGGAAGGGTAACTAGATAGTTGCTAATCAATAACCAAAGAGTATTGAAGGAGGAAACAACCGCAAGAGCCCAAATCTCCTGAGTAATGTTCCAGTGGGGGAACAAAGGGCTCTCTAACTGAGTGGGGGAGGGGAGCAGGAGCATCAGCCACAGGTGAATTACTCATGGAATTGGATATGCTGGAGGATTGGGGATTCAGCTGTGCCAGTTCACTCGTAATATCGGTCATGTGTCTGTTGAGGCTTTGCAGCCATTCCATGACTCCTCGTAGCATGTCTTCGTGCCGACTGAGGATGATGCCTTGGCTGGAGAGAGCGTCTGTGATCGAAGCTGGGTTTGCTGGGTCCATAACTGGCCAGATTGTTCTGTTACAGTACGTAGTACCGATAAGGGATTAAAGGCTGGACCCAAAAGCAAACACACAGGCTGAGGTGTGAAGAATTAAATGTTTTTAATGAGGAATTCTGGTGAGAGGAAGAGGGAGGACGATGGGGGGATAGGAGACAGGGAGCGTGAGCGCAGGTGAAGCTGACATGGCAGAGGGAGCGGGGGTATAGCGTGAGGCTGGAGAGGCAGGTAGCGTGGTTGATCCAATGTGGCGAGGGCAGTGTGTAGCTGAATCTAACGGCGAGGGGCTGGGCCTCGTCGCCAAAGTGAACAGGAAACACGAACATTAGAAACAACTTTAAGACGGCCGAGCTACCATGGGTGAGGTGGGGAGACAATCTGGCACCAGAGTAGAGTGAGGCAGGAGTATATATGCAGCCGTGAAGGTGATTGGCAATAGGGCGCAGATAAGGAAGTGTGCGAGGAGCTCCAGCACCCTAAAGCCACGCCCAGCCCCTGCAACAAAAAGCACACCCAGAGACCCCAGCAGAAAAAACACAAAACCAGTCCCAAAAAAACAACACATAACCACCGGGCACCACAGATATATGTGTTTTTCAACTTACCATCTGTCTCTTTTGCCTAAACCTAAGGATCTGTGACTTTTTTGCCTAATCCTAAACACCATGATGGTCTGCACTGTTGTGTTAACTTAAGGACTGTGCTGCGTCATCCCACCACGAGCATTTGTTGACATCACGGTAATGGCATCCTGGAGTGTACAACTGATGCAGAAAGATACCTACAACGTCATGAGTAGACACAGGGTCACTGACAGAGCGGCACAATGTAACTATTTGGGATGAGCAGTGTTGCTATGCAGAAATCAATGTGTTGGTGCATGTAGTGCTGGTATTTGATGATTTTGGAACATAATCATTCATTTGGGGTGGTGTTTATGACCACCTGGTCAAAGTCTAATATCTTTCTTTTAGCTCTGTGTTTTGGCTCCACCACCTCCTGAGATAAATGTCTGTCTCTTTAGCTGCTCCAATGTTCACCAGCTAGTCTCTAACTGTGTGTGTCTGCTGTATGCTGTTGAGCAGGTGGTGTACAGTGGTTTTATCCGAGCTTTTTCACTCAAACAGCTGCCTGCCGCTGCTTGTAATTTGCGGGTGAGAAAACCAAACCAACAAGCTAAAAGAAACTAAAAGGCTCCTTTGAGCTACAGAGTTGGCTGTTTGTGTTTTCTCTGTGGGTTCATCAAGTAACACCTTTCATTTTAGTCATTTGATCTTTTATTAATAATGTAACAATATTGATTATTGCAGCTTTGAGGGTTTTTTCACCTTGTAGTTCACTTGTCCTTACAGTGAGACGTATTGTGAGAAGGTAAATGCTCAGAGAGAGGGGAGGCTGGGCTTTTATTGCAGTGAAGGGGAATGTCAGAACAGGGCGAGTTTCCTATGTGCCGAGGTCGGTCGAGTTGAAAGGGAATGCTGCCTGCCGGCTTGTTTGTGTTTCAGCTGCTCTTTGTTACACTGAGCGCCTTGTTTCACAACAGAAGACTGCTGGAGGAAGAAAAAGCAGAGACAAATAAAAGGGCATGGTTCTCAGGAACAAGACGTGAAGGCAAGCACAGATGAGACTCAACCTGAGTTCATTCAGCTCTTTTGTCCTTACAGGTTATATACAAGCATACAGTGTATACACTAGTCTACCTCTATCACTGTAGTGAACCATCCCTCACACAGACTCAAAAGGAAGGCTGGGTATTGTTCCATATTGTTTAAAACTACAGCCCTGACACCAAAAGTTTGCTTCTAATGACAATTTTTTTTTTAATTTTCAGAATTATCTGAACAAGAATTAAACAAACAAGACTACATATCTGACCAGACATTCAATTTTGACTCCACAGCTCCACCCTCTCGCCCAAATGTGGTCACTTCTGGCTCCAAAAAAGTCAAGATGACGGCTGCCGAAATTCCGAACTTGATGTTTCAAAGCAGCAGTCCACAAACCAATAGGTGATGGTAGCTACTTACATTGCTTTATAAAATCTATTATTCTGACTCCAAGATGTATTCAGGCATTAAGCATCCAATCACTGAGCTTAAAAGTCTGTTACATATGCCACTAAAACGAGTGGAAGCTAAAAGTGCTATTTCATGCCACATTGTTGTTGTAATCTGCACCTTAAAGGTATACCATGCAGAAATGAACAGTAACTGTTTGTAAACAGTGAAGGGAATATTGTCAGTGTTGGGCAGGAGGAGTGTTGGATGGATCTTTGCCCTAACCTAACCATGCCAGAGAATGTTTTTGTTGACATCCCTATATTGGCTGCCATGTGCTTTTGTTGCCTTAACATTATTGAGGACTGAAACTGACAAAATCAAAAATAAATAAATGAATAAATAAATGTGTCAATAAAAAAATGAAAAAGCCAAAAATGATTATTTTTTTAAATTTCCCATTTATTTTATTTTATTTTTTTCCCCATTTTTTATTTTTTCATTTTATCAATTTATTCATTTCCTCATAAAATGTTCCATTTTTTATCATTTAATATCATTGACACAAGTATTGACACATTTTTTGTTTTATTTTTGATTTTGTCAGTTTCAGACTTCCAAAACATAACCACATGCAGCATACTCTCGTGTGTACGTAATGACATCATGGTAGCGACCACCAACAGCAGATGCAGAAGAATACCTACAGTGTAATATGTAGACGTGTAAGTTATGACGAACATTTAGAAACAGACAGTAAATAAGAAGGAAAATACTTCCACAGCAGCAGATCCTCCAACTTCACATAAGCAGCCAGCTCACTTGTACCACTACTCTTGCCATTCTTCAGGAAAGGGTGTGGTCTTTCATGCTGCACATATTGTTCTCACCACATCTTCCTCAGTATCACATGATGGTCATAATGACAGATACAATTCTTCCATTTTTGATTCATCTGGGAGGAATTTATGGCAACACCCCACCCTTCTCCACGCTCTAACACTTACACACTACAGTCAAACACAACCACACCTCGCACGTTGTTATAAAAGCTTCCAGTTGTAAAGCAGGAGCCTCTGCTGCAGCTGGCTTTAAATGACCCAGGTTTTGTTTCTGCCATTTGGGCATCAGATTTATCTAAATGTGGCACAGCGGGGGGGAGAGGTGGATACACAGTACAGGAAAATATGGGATTTATTTCTCCCCTCTGTACGTGCTGGGTTGTGTTTCAGCTGCTGGCAGCACACGCTGTAGAGGTGAAGTCACCAGGCAGCGCTGAGTGAAGAAACACAGAGCAGGCTAAACACACAGGCAGAGGAAGGTGTGCAACCACTACACAAAGGCCACAGTATATGTTGGCATCGCATGTTTCAGCAAAACACAGATATGTTACATTTGTACGTTATTATGAAGCACATATGACAACAACGCTGTGGTTAACCATGGTTAGGTAAAGATTATGGTTTGACCTAAAATTCCCCATTTTGGTGGCACAATTATGCCTGAAAACACAGCGATGTTTTCGTGGCACTTTCCCAGTGGATACACAGTGACGGGTCGCTAAACAGATTTGTGCAAAACTTCAACAATATTTTCGAAATGTCTATAAAACACAGTTGAGAGATTATTGCATTTCCCCTGAGTAATGTTCTACAACTTCTCTCGCAATGTTAAGCAACTTCTCATCTGGCAATAACATTCCCAGAAGCATGGGGATGAATGTTAAAAACATTAGCAGGTTTATTTCTATTGCAGCTTCCACACTAGCCATCAATGTTTCCAATCCAAGGCCACGTAGGCGTGTTATGAGGGCGAAAAGGGGAAGGCAAGCCCCATACGTGGGAGCGGCCAGTCGGCCACGTATACTTTCGCATGATCCGCTCAACGTTTGAAGTTATGTGATGCAGTAACACCTTTTGTAGCACCTGCTGCATCATGTCCGAGAGAGCCAGTTCTTACTGACGAGCACATCACCATAGCATCATGTGACCCTTGAAAGGACAAAAAAGTGTTTCCATTGCAGTTTTACGAAACTGCAAGCATTAAAGTTTTTTTTTTACAATAAATGAGTTTTTCCATTTGTTTCCATAAGACGTTTTTTTTTATTTTTGATTCGCAATATCATTTTGTGCAATTTGGGTTAATGTAAACCTGCCTAGTGAATAATAAAAAAATAAATAAAAAAATAACAACCAATTTCATTGTTTGTTGGTCTTAAATTGTTGTAAAATTCTCCTAAACCACCTAACCAAGGCTTACCCAAAGTAAATTGACAGCTGTTCGTCAGGTTTTAGTAAATGTAAATTCATGGGCTTATTTGAAAGATAAAACTCTTAAGTTCTTTCCCCATCAGTCAGAAGTGTGCTAGTGCTTCTGTCACTGAGTTTATCGGTTTAGACATACTGAAACAAAATTGTTTTTTTGTTGTTGTCTGTTTCATGTTCGCCTTAACATTTTCTCTAAAGAAAATAGGAAAGATACAAACTTAGGAGTTGACTTAGAGAATTTCTGTTCATGAATGATAAATATAGCATTTATTATATCTATCTATCTAATATCTATTTAGTAGTATTATATATATTTTATTCATGATATATTTTATGTTTTACTTCAACGTGGACTATAATCTTATGTCTAGATTCTCTTTTTGCTTAAACTTGTGTTTTT
>NW_024625382.1:0-1271 GCF_008729295.1 Plectropomus leopardus
CATTTAATTGAGTTATTTATTTGCTGATTTTCAAATAATTTTCTTGTAACTTTTATTAATTTCTTGCTCATTTTTGGGCCCTTCTTGTTATAAATCGCTTGCTGCATATTTGTCTTATTTTTTAATAGCTATCAAGTCAATTTATTTTGGTTTCGAAGGGTTCGATTGAGAACTGATTTCACGGGCACATTTTAAAAAACCTATCGGTGCACATGCATGAACACTGTTTTTTTTTATTTGCACTAATGTCTTTACATTCCCATTTGATATTATTGAATAATATTTTTCTGTATTTTTTTTTTTTTAATAATATTTGCTGACAGTCAGCAGACAGCTCTGAATAATGTCCACAGCCTGTCTCGTTTCACAGCTGACCCTGGCAGAGCAAACCTGTTAAGTGGGTCTGATTGTTATTTCTCAGATTGTATTTGAATTAATGCAAAGCAGCAGCAGCAGCAGCAGCACTGGTCCTGTCTGTGTAGGCCTGCAGCCAGACTGGGACCAGCATCCTCAAACAAAGCATCCATTCACAGGAGGACTGGGGAGGGACAGGGGAGGGACAGGGAGGGGGTGCTATACATTTAGGTAAGCCTGAGTAAATTAATAAGAGCATAAAAAGTCTGATAGAAAAGACTGACAGCGTGCAGAAAATAAGCACGTTTGGACCGAGTGTCAGTGGAGAGGATGAGCCCTAAGAGCTGGTGTCTGCTGTGCAGGGAGGTGAATTATGACTGAAGTGAATCTGGACACATAAATCCAGAGACAGAGACAGAGAGAGAGACAGAGAGACAACAAAAGCCGGGGACCAACAAAAGCCCTGGATGCCATGAGGAGAGAGATGCTGCGTTCACGGACCCCCCGTAAAGCCCCACTTCCCCTGCGTGAGGGAACATACTGTACAGATTCGGCACCAGACATACAGTAAATCAAGACACGTGATCAATATGTAGCTCAGATCAATAGCCCATTAAAAGACAAGGCAATTCAGATCAATAGATAATTTTCTCTATAATTATTCTGATGATTGATTTATCGTTTAAGGGCAAAATTTCAGGCAGAAATTCTGAGCGTTGTTCGATTCCAGCTTCTGAAATGTGAAGATTTGTTGCTGTTTTCTATTTTGAGTTAAATTATAATGTCTTCTGGTTTTAGGTCGTTGGTGGTCCAACGGTAACAATTTTTTTACACATTTTATTTTATTTAATCACAGTTGGCTTGTGATTATGAAGGTCATTTTTTCATTATTTTCTCTGACATTTAATACAATTTTC
>NW_024625383.1:0-1813 GCF_008729295.1 Plectropomus leopardus
GACTTATCTGCTTCCTTTGAAAATCACTTTGGGTCAATGCTTGCTGTTTTTCATTGTGGTATATAACTAAACTGACATGACGTGGCTCCTGCTATCAGAGGCTCTCACAAAAAAGAAAGAAAAAAAATTCTTCCTTGCAGCGTGAATGTCATTCTTGTTTATTTAATTGTTTTTAAAAGCATTTAGGGCGCATTTCTGTTTTATTGGCATCTTAACAGCGAAGATAAAGGGGAAATATGGAAGACAGATGATGTGACAAAGGTCCTGCTCTGAATTCAAACTGCATGGTAAGTACCTACATCTGTTTGTCAGCAACGTGCCACTGTGTCCAACAAATCTGTGAGTTTATTTTCCAACCAAACCCCAGATGCTTTCACCAGATATTCCCTCTCTTTGGTTAAAAGTTTCAATCAGCTAAACAAGCAGCTGCAGTGCTTGGTTCAGGATGAAAAGCTGCAGGGCCTCGGCGATGCAGGAATGAGGACGTCAGGTTTACCACAAATAAACTGTTCTCATTCTTGTCTCACTTTTCATTAAAACTTTTTGAATTTGCACCGTTGCACAGGTGAAATATCCAGGGGGCCCCCTTTCCTTCATGCTTCACGCCATCAGGAACCAGGAAAGTTTTCTCGAAATTCATAACAATAAACATCCAACCAAGGATATCCTAAATAATGGATTTACACAAAAACCCAAGACAACGCCTTCAAAAAGCAAATACCTTTTATCACCATCTGTAGCGGGCACCTGGGAAGGTGGGCTTTGTGTGGAGCAGAGTGAGGAGGGAAATCATGGTTTTTGGCGCAGACAATGTGAGCATTTAAATAAGAAATGGAAACTGAGCCCGACTGTTTACTTTATTTCTCAATTCCCACACCAGTTCATGAAAGCAACACAGAAAAGAGAAGAAAACTGAAACAGTCACATTTTTTTTAAAGGTGTAAAGAAAATAAAATACCCCTGGAAATGACGAGTTTCAAACCAGAGTACAGTGGCACACAGTGGGGAGGAGAACGTCGCTGTATGATATGTGATGATTATAAACAATCTCTAGTGTACACTCCCTGTCTCCCTATCCATCTCCGCGCTCACTTGTCATTTTCACTTTCCGATTGCAGGGGAAATGGTAAAGAATTTAATTTCTCAGTCACAAAGAAGGCTCGACTGGCCCTGAACTGTCTGTGACATAAAACAGAAGTATGTACTGTTGGGGCTAGACGGGTCAGCCAGGCATCAACAGCGGCATCAGTAAAGTGGCTGCACTGTGGCAGGTGATTTAATGGTTGTCACAGCAGCAATGGAAGTGTACAGAGACAGGATTCCAGTCAAAGCTAATATTTGTGATGAATCACTGTCACGCCAGAGGTAAATGTAACACTAATAGACATGGGGAGATCTACTGTTAGCTGCTTTTGCTAATGAGCATATTCTTTCAGAGAGGTGGTGTCACTTCTGCGTGCTGGTTCCATACAGTAAGGAGAGAAATGAGGGGGCTTATATTGGATTGGGTGTAATGAGAGTGTCATACTGCTGTGAGGAGCTCAGTGCAGGAGCTCAGACGTGAGGCACAGTGAGGCCCGAAGAAGCAGAGATTTTTTTGGTTGAAGGCAGTCTTTATAAATACTTATTAAAGGTGATATCTGGTTGAATTGTGTTCAACATAAAGAGCTGCATACTGACATTTTTTTTCTTCACCCTCCATTTATCTTTATATACTTATATACTACTTTATACATTTTAGATAATTTGCATATTCAGATTTTACATTCACTGTGAGATAAAGTACTTGTGTGGTCAACTTTTCAGAAACTAT
>NW_024625384.1:0-2570 GCF_008729295.1 Plectropomus leopardus
AATAAAAGAAAAGAAAATAGTGACTGTAACATAAAAACCAGACTAAAAACATCGGTTTTAGTTTGCGTTTACCTGTCGGCCTTTAACGACGGTCTTGGGCACAAACACGCGGACCTCCACGTCGGTGTAGTCCTGAGACCAGCTGTAGTTTTCCCTCACGGCTCCGTTGTAACTGTCGGAGTCCGACTGAAACGTCTCCTGACTCCTGAGACAACAGAGACACAAACACAGGAACTAAAACGATTTTATACCACACGACAAAAAAACAGAAAAACGTTCAGACCAGATTCAACACACGGATTCACCAAAAACGCAACTAAACAGGGATTATTGAAGGTTAGAAACTCTGGCGGTCACTCACTGTCCTGCGGAGGTCGTGGCGGCTGCGGCTGTGTCTGCAGCTGCAGCTCTGTCTGCGGCTGCAGCTCTGTCTGCGGCTGCGGCTGCGGCTGCGGCCTCCTCCTGCTCTGTCTGCTCTGACGGACTGCAGCCGCCCCGCGGAGCGCCGACGGTCGCCTCTGAGGATGAAGGAGCTGAAACTGCTCCGGCCTCTGAGGGAGAGCTCTCCGTCTGCGCCTCCTCTGTGTTCTGCTGCTCCTGCTCCTCCTCTGCAGCCACCTCCAGCTCCTGAACTGCAGGAGGAGCAGCCTGGCTCTCCTCCCTCCTCTGCAGCGCGCTCTGCTGCCGCTCTCTGTCGTGCTCCGCCAGCTTCTCAAACAGCTTAAACGTCTGCAGACGGACGAAAACACACGGATCAAAAATACAAGAAACATTCTTAACGCATGAAAGCGTTCTCAAATCTGAGAACACGCTTAACTTTGACACACGCCCCAAAATTATAGAAATGTCCAAAAACCCAAGGAATGTCCTAAATCCGAAAAATGTCCTAAAACCTTAGAAACGCCCTAAAATCCTCAAAACATCCCAAAACCTGAGTCCTTAAATCCAAGAAACGTCCCAAAATCCTAATAATGTCCTTAATCAGACAGTTGTCCAAAATCTTAGTAATGTCCTAAAATACTAAAAATGTCCTACAATCACAGAAACATCCTAGAGTCCTTAAAATGTCCTAGAAACATCCTAAAATCCTCGAAACATCCTAAAATCTGAGAGTCCTTAAATCCAAGAAATGTTCAGAAATCCTAGCAATGTCCAAATATCCTGAAAATGTCCTAACATACTTGAAATGTCCTAAAATTCCTGCAATGATTTTAAATCCTAGAAATGTGCTAAAATCCTTAAAACGTCCTACATCCTAGATATGTCCTAAAATCATAAGACCTTCCTAAAATCCTAAAATCCTAAATCCTAGAAATGTCCAAATATCCTAAAAATGTCTTAACATACTTGAAACCTCCTAAAATTCCTGAAACGACTTTAAATCCCAGAAATGTCCCATAATCCTAGAAACGTCCTACACTCTAGATATGTCCTAAAATCCTAAAACCACCCTAAAGTCCTGAGATCTTCATAAATCCTAGAAATGTCCAAATATCCTGAAAATGTCCTAACATACTTGAAACGTCCTAAAATTCCTGAAATTACTTTAAATCCCAGAAATGTCCCATAATCCTAGAAACGTCCTACACCCTAGATATGTCCTAAAATCCTAAGAACATCCTAAATCCTAGAAATGTCCAAATATCCTGAAAATGTCCTAACATACCTGAAACGTCCTAAAATGACTCTAAATCCTAGAAATGTCCTAAAATCCTAGAAACGTCCTGCACCCTAAATGTCCCAGTTTGCCCCCCCACGTGAAGCCGGTCTGGTGTCCCCGTCTTAAAGGTCTAAATAACTTCAGAAGTTGGTCCTCGTTTGTCTTTTGTCCTCGTTACAAACGTCACCTTGAACACCATCTTCTCCGCCACACCGGGAGGGAAGCCCATCCTGTCGTCGGGGCCGGACAGCAGCCGGTAAAAGTCGGTTTTTCGGTACAGAAACCCGAAATAGACCTGTAGAAAGTCCTGGATGTTTCCTACGTGCTGCAGGATCCCGAGCAGAGCGTTGTCGTACATCTCCGTCATCTGCAGCGGCGACGCCATGGCGGCTTTTACCGGTTCAACCACCGAGTTCAACCGTCAACGTGTCCGAAAGTACAACTCAGAGGCCGAAACGAAGAGCCGTTAACGAGAAATACGCGTTAAAAAACGAGCTGGATACCGTTTCTTTACCGCTGCTGCCGCGGCAATGACGACACGTCCGGTCACTGCTCTTCAAAATAAAAGCACCAACTGTGCAGACACGGAAAATAAAATAAAATAAAACTGAACAACAAATTAAAAAAAAAAAAAAAAAGAGAGAGAAAAAGTAATGCAATTAAACAAAATAGAATAAAATAACATAAAACAGAACAACATTTAAAAAAGAAATGCAATGCAATAAAATAAAATAAAATAAAATAAAAAAAGAAATGCAATTTAACAAAATAAAATACAATACAATACAATAAAACAGGACAAAATGTTTTAAAAATTAAATGCAATAAAATGATAAGGAATACAATAAAAATAAAATACAAATGACGTTAAATGATATGATATGAAACAAAACAAAATAAAAAAGAAATG
>NW_024625385.1:0-1901 GCF_008729295.1 Plectropomus leopardus
ATATTGTAGGCTGTGATAATAATAATAATAATAATAATAATAATCTACTTTGCATGTAGTATATTAAAAATTATATATTTTTTTCATTTAAAAACTTAGTTGCATCATAAAAAAATCTCTGAAAATTAATGCATTTTTGATATTAATGATTAGGACTGATGTTGGTCAAACACTCAATGAAAGTAGAAAATATTAATGTAATGTGTATATATATAATGTTTTTTGAAAGCTTGATTTTGAAAAGCGCATTTTGTGCTCAGAGCAGGCGGGCCCTAAGGGTTAATGATCTAGTGTAAGAGTCCCCTTTAAAAACATCATGATCGTCTTCTTCAGGTGAGGGTGGCGACTGAAGGCATCAATGGAACAGTTGGGGGCACCAGCGTGGCGACTGACGTTTACATCGACGCTATGCGTTCACACCCTCTCTTCAAGATGGACAAAGAGGATTTTAAGGTCAGACGTGGATGAAAAAATCATACTGCATCATAAAATATAAAGATATGTCTTTTGTCTTAGACAGACATCACATAATGTTTCTGCATGAATATGAACTTGAAGCTATATTTTCTAACATGATTATCGTAATAAAATAAAATAAACGAGACCTTTTACTAGTAGTACCCACTGTATGTAAATGAAGTGTTTGTGTCGGTGTGTTTTCAGACAAGTGAAGGCAGCGCAGAGTGTTTTAAAGACCTGAGGGTCGGCGTCTATAAGGAAATCGTCCCAATGGGAGTAGATCCTGAAATGATTTCCTACCAACTGGCAGGTATAGTTTCTGTAATCTGCAACAATTTCTGCTATTGTAATAGTATAAATTGTCCCAACCACCTCTGCAAGCATTAAAATGCCTTTAACTCTGTTTCTTGCATTCTCCGTACACGTACATTGGTAGAATAGTACATGGGTTTTGTGATGTTACTTTTTGTAAGAAGTTTTGTTTTGCAGCAGCTGATTTTGTGGTTTTCATGTGAGTAATACGTCTTTGTTTCCTCTCAGGAGTTCATTTGGAGCCGCAGGAGTTTCATAAAGAAGTGGAGGCTCTTTTGGCGAAAGGGGATTTGTGCAGTGACACTGTCCTCCTGGACTGCCGCAACTTTTATGAGAGTAAAATTGTAAGTAATGTTTCAGTTTTCAACCTGCACAGGCTCTGTAGGTTTTTCTGTTATTTATCCGTCCTTTATGGCTCATTCTGTACCATCTCACCCAGGACCTCCCAGTTCATGTCATGGATTTTCTTTAAAAAAAAATTTTTTTTAAATGAAATAAACATGCTTTAAAGTGCAACAAAGTGCTTTTAAGTTTGATTGAAGAAACGAAAACAACAAAGGAAATATGCAAAAATGGATCGTAGAAGTCTGTTTTGTGTCTCCAGGGGCAGTTCACTCAGTGTTTGGCCCCGAGCATCCGTAAGTTCAGCTACTTCCCGGATTACGTCGACCAGAACCTCGAACTGTTCAGAGACAAGAAGGTGTTGATGTACTGCACCGGAGGGATCCGTTGTGAGCGCGGCTCCGCTTACCTCCGCTCCAAAGTAAGAGGACTTTTGTTTCACGTGAACTGAAAAATGCCAGTTTGACTCTTTTTAAATGTGCTTTTTTGATGCTTAGCATACAGTAACTCACATTTTATGGAACTGACTGGTTGTACAGTAACTCACATTTTTTAGGCTGCTGAGTTTCCACAAGGGGGAACTGTTCAGTCATTGTCTGCTTGTGTCCTTGGACCAACTGTCTTTGAAACCTGAGAAAATTAGTCGCAAATTAGTAAAAAAAAAAAAAAAAAAAAAAAAAAAAAAGCTCCCTAAAAAGTGCTGAATATATACATATATATATAATTTTTTTTTTCTGTAGTATAAAAATATTATAATTATAAATGTAGTTTTGTGGACATTTTTCCCC
>NW_024625386.1:0-2178 GCF_008729295.1 Plectropomus leopardus
CTTATACATTTATTTATTTATGTATTCATACAATAACTAATGTATATTTGTTTTTATTTATATGTTTATTTTTTATTTATACTAGTATACATGAGACATTTTAGTGGTTAGTGTCTTGCCTTTTTAACATTATCTTTTTCATTACTGATGACTGTTCATAAAACACATCTCTCAGTCAGTCACAGGTCACACGGTGAATTGTAGATGTTACTCACAAGACTCATGGACGCCTCTTGCAGAAGGAGGTAAGCGCCACTGTCGAAGCTGTCCGGTAGGGGGTGATACAGCTCACTTTCATTCAGACGCCAGTAAGTGAGGCCTGAGACAGAGAGAAGAAAATAGTGTCTTAATTTTTTATTAATTTATTATTTAGTTTGTTTATTATGCATCGGATATTTCTAGCATGATTGGCTGCCGTTTTTACGTTTTAAAAGATAAGTCTGGTGATTTCTATATTTGTTCTGTCTGTTGTCAACAAATCCCATAAAAAGACTAAAACCAACAATAAAGACAAAGTAAGGACGCTGCTTTGGTCCTTTCATGGGATTTGTTGACAATCAGAAATATGTGAAATATTTTCAGAATTATCCTTTAAAAGCATAAAAATAAAACAGCACATTTGATGTTGTGAGAAGGCTTAACCCTTTGAAAACTGAGAAAATTAAAAAAGCAAGTGAAGACTTCAAAGAGCAACTTTAAAAAGAAATAACCCAAAAAATGGGGAAAAAAGGAGTAAAATATTGCAAGAAAATTACATGAAAATTAGCAAAAAGCAAATAAACTGGAAATAATCTGAAAAGAAGTTACAAGAAAATAATTGGCAAGAAAAGAAAAGAAAAAACAACAATGAACAAGAAGGAAGGAAGGGAAAAAGGGCTATGAATAAAAAATTAAAAAATGTTTTCTGGATATTTTTTCTAACTTTTTATACATAATTTTCTCTCTTTCCTTTTAAAAACAAATTTCCAGATAAACCCATGACTGATTCTCAATATCACTGTAATAACTGTCATGACATCTGTGACATCATTTCTTAAATTTAAAACAATATTGATGTATCTATTTTTATCTGTTATTGATTTATTTATATATTTTGTGTTTGGCTGTTTGATGTTGTACCAAGTATGAATATATGTAATTATACATGCTCTTTGCACTTCAGAATGTACAGGCATATTTGTTCAAAAGGAAATTTTGTGTGTATATTTTGAAAGAAAAAAAAGATTTAAAAAATCCAGGTTGTTGTATTACCAGTTTCTTACTCATCGAAGGAAAAGGGGAATATATATTATTCCTCAAAATAAAGCATGTACAACAGCGCCATCCTACTGTCACTTGTGGTAACTGCAACAGGGCTTCATCTTTCATAAAAACGGTCATATTTTGTGTTGTTTATCTTCTATCACAGTGAATATGTCAGTGATTTCTTCACACTGGGGGACCCCTGCTGTTCGGTATTTCATCTGAGTCAGTGAATTGTTACCTGACGCCTCAGACATCAGGCTGTCACTCCTCCTCAGGGGGAAGGAGCTGGACGACGGCCCGGCCGCTCGCTGCTGGAGCGCAACAGAGACGAGTGTATTAGATTCAGCAGAGGGAACGTAATCAGTACAACAGACACATACATCCAAAACAAAAACATCACAGATGCAGGGCAGTGATAAATGCTGCCTTCATGTGCTCTTGGAAATGTCATTATTTACGAGTTACGAGCACATCAAAGGGCCCTCCGAAGTTGCAATTATGAGTGGGAAATTTCAGTAATACCTGAGTTGCCAAGTTGTGATGTTTCAGCAGCAGAAATGGCGAAAAGCATGGTAACAGTGCCAACAATTTACGATAAAAAAATATTATATTTAATTATATTGTTCCTATTAGCTCTCGTTTTAGTTTTAGTAGTTGCACATTTTAGTTTATGCATCTATTAGCTGTAGAAAAAAAGCAGTTTTTACCTATAAAGCATGCCAGGTGAGTATATTAACATTGATAACGTTATTTCATAACATAAGTTGCCGACTTGACATCATAAATGCATAAAAATGGCAGGGAAAAGTCAATGTTTGGTCAATGGTAAGAAACTTAAAAAATCAATTCAAGTATTGCATATCAATTTTTGGTCACATGTGAAGTGTAATATGGTATTAATGTGAACTGCTGTCCATGTAGCGGGACCTATAT
>NW_024625387.1:0-4988 GCF_008729295.1 Plectropomus leopardus
GGACATCTGGACATCATTTCCACATGTGATTGTGGAATGCCTCACTCCAACACCAATATGCTGGGAATATTGGTATATAATGAGACAACTGGCCCCTGTTGTAGCAGCTTTGTGTCTCTTCACAGTCATTTTGTGTCTTTTTTAGTCATTTAGTGTATCCTTCTAGTCTTTTTTTCTCTCTTTTTGGTAGTTTTGCAGCTTTTTGTGGTTATTTGTGTCTCTTTGAGTAACTCTCTTGTCTTTTTTTGGTCGTTCTTTGTTTTTGGTTGTTTTGCCCCATTATAGTAGTTATTTTGAGTCTCTTTGAGGGAATTTTGTATCATTTTTGGTAGTTTTGTGTCTGTTTTTAGGTATTTTGCCTCCATACAGGTATAGGTAGGAGGAAAAAAATACATATTTTTGATTTTGGGGTGAGCTGTCCCTTTAAGATTGAGGTAGAGCCCTCATGGTGAGATAAAACACAGGGAAACTCTTTTTTTATTGATTTTTGTGTGCTTACTACTAAGACAGCTTGTTGTATTATTTTAGCTTTTTATATAACATTAAGTGAGGTGTGCAGATATAAACGGGTCCTCACCTTCTCGTGACAAAGCCTCCAGGATGCTGCGGCAGGCGGTGGCCAGGTCAGCGATGGACTGCCACTCCTCCTCAGTCGAATCTGTCGTCTCTGAGAGAACTGAGAGGAAGAGGTCCAGATTCATCTCGGTTTTTTTATGGAACGATACAGCAGAGCAGAGGGACTGCAGACTTTTGAGCATACAGTGACAAAGAGTCACCACTGGGGGATGCTGCTGTGTTAACGCTGGACAGATTCAGGAGGTAAATATAGAGGGGCAATGATGTCTTTAATGATGCCTGCGGGTTTCACTGAATTATGTTTCTGACTTCAAGATGCTTTTGACAACATGTCATTTAAGGCAGCATATTTAAATAAAGTAGATAACAGGTATGTGTGTCAGATAATGGCTGAAAATAATCTGAATACAAAAATTTTGATTGCATACAAATTCAGTGAAAACTTTAAAAAGATACAAATTTTTTAAAAAGGACATTCTTATGCTACAATCGCTCATTTTTAAGATCTTTTGGGCCTTTAATGTGACCTTTTAGTTTCAAAGTTGTGCTGTCCTTTGAAAGACTTTCTGTGAAAGAACGTGATGTAAAACAATCAGAGGCTTTAGAGACCGCCCCCGCAAAAAAATAAATCAGAAGAATCAGATGAGAGGATGAGCAAGTGTGCTCTTATGGCAGCTAAACGATGAGTCTCATAGTCTCAGCGGAGGCAGAGCAGATGGTGGAAGAGGGGCTCCTTGATTTGGGGGCTGCCTAAAAACTCCACCCCTCCCACTACCCATCTGTCCCCCTTTTATCCCAGCCCTGGCAGGGGGTGGCAGCAGAGCAGGGGTGATATTAGATTAGCGGGATAGGGGGCAGCGTGGATGAAAGAGGAGGGACAAAGGGGATGCAGTGGGGAGCAGAGGGAGGATAATGAAGAGAGGGGTTTAAGGCAGAAAAAATCTGGAAAAAAGGACACGAATCAGGCCGAGATGATTTGCAAACATGTGTAATTGTTCCATTTTTGGCATCACTTGAGCAGTCGTGTCAGCTGTTGTGTCTGAGAGCTTTGTTTTGAGTCCATGATCAGGGTCACAACACCTCTTTGTGCTCTTTGTGTCCGAATTAATATACATGCATTTAATTTCTTATTTAACATGCTGCCATACTTTTGTTTAAGAGATTATAAATATATTCTAATTATATATATTTAATTGTTAAAAAGAAACAGGAGTACTTACTCTTGGTGATGGAGTTATGGAGACTCAGTGCTCGAGAATTTCTTTCAGCTCGGTCTAATCTGGAAGACGAGTCACTCACCGAAGCTTTGTCATCGCCAAATTCGGCGCCCGTGAACTGAAGACGGAAGAGATGGAGACAGAGGGGAAACGACAGTGTCAGAAAAGGGACAGAGCGCTGCGAGAGAAACCACTCAGATGTCCTTTCGTCTCTGCCTGTCACCTGTTCGTCCTCAAGGGGAACCTTGGGTTTGACAGCCAGGATCAGATCAGGTGTGGCGTCTCTCAGCTCGCCGACATTCTCATAGATGTGGCGGTCCCCCTTCAGCCCCACGTTGTCGTAAACGTGCCTGTTCACCAGAGAGGGAGAGAGATGTGGTGTTGGTCGTGGTTGTTTGGGGTTAAAAAAAAAAAAACGCAAAGCAAATCTGCTGTTGATACTGTGTGATAATTTTTTTTTTATCCAATCCGGAGGTCAAAACAGAAACTGGAGCACTTAGACAAGTAATCTCCAGCACGGCTTAGATTTAGGCCTGATTGATGTTTGCTTTCCTGCACTCACAAAATCATCTATCAAAAATATCATATCTGATGCGGTTTCGGTCAAATGATTCAGTTCTGCTTTGCGAGACAATCAAGAGCAGTCAAATTCATTTTGGTGAGCAGCAGAGTTTAATGTCATCCTCATGAATATTTCCTTTATGCACTATTTCCTCTCTGAGCTGTCGAGGCTTTTTGGAGTTGTCGGGGGGGAAACCAATGGTGTGCTTAAAATTATTTGTCAGACAGATACAAACATGTGCTGCTTTTGCACATGCTCAAACAAACATCCGTGTGACTGATACAGAAGAAAATCACAAAATAATGCAGACCATAATATAAGTAGATTGTTTAATGGACAAAAATGTGCTAGACTAATGCCAGTGCAGTTAACATTTTGAGTTGCACAAAAATCCTGTTTTAATGTATCTGTACATCTTGGGGGATTTGTTGTTCTGTTCTTCAAATGGACTAGTTGTCCTTTCCTTGTTTAATCCTTCAAAATAAACTGCTCAAAACTGGTAGACACGAGCACTGGAGAT
This sequence comes from Plectropomus leopardus, assembly GCF_008729295.1. Taxonomy (NCBI): domain Eukaryota; kingdom Metazoa; phylum Chordata; class Actinopteri; order Perciformes; family Serranidae; genus Plectropomus; species Plectropomus leopardus. The sequence goes on from NW_024625387.1 coordinate 2,876, forward strand.
AGCACCAAGGTTCCAAAAATCCTTAATGAAACTGGTTTGAGAACCATAGCTAATTCAGTGGATAAAGAAGAGAAAAGAAAAAACTTAAAATCCAATGTGTTTTTTAACTTTTTACTGCTGAAGATTTAAAGATCTACTGAGCAACCATCCACATAGTTACACAGCGGGATTTAAAAAAAAAAAGAGAAAGCATTAAAATTGAAAAAGGGACATCTAAGTGAATTTTCTCATGTAAAACTTTTGCATTAAGTTAACACCGTTCAGTGAAGCAGAGTGACACACGGCTTGGTGTCCTTTTGCCGCGCTCTGTCCTTTGCAGGGAAAGTGACGCACTGACTCTGAGATTAAATTGTGATGAGTCAGCTTGAGTTTGAGGATATTTTCAGCCGTGTCTGATGATGTAAGAACCCATTTACCTGATGGTCTCCCAGCATTTCTTCTATATTATCTATCGCTCTATAATGCCACCATGTCACTCAGGCTATAGCAATCTGAATGATCAGTGACATGGACTTTAGTAACACTTACCCATCGCACGTGTCCCTGTAGGACGGCTGTCTCTCCAAGGAGCAGCTGCGTGTGAGCTGCGAGCCGCTGCCGTCCTGGCTCTGATTGGCCGGCTGGTCCTGCAGAGAAGTGGCTCGTAACAAAGGTAAGCTGGGCGGTGTGAGGAGCGAGTCGTGACTTCTCTCACTTTGCCCTTTATCACTCGACTGCCCTTCGCCCTCTTCGGCCTCCACCTGCACCTCTGTTATGTCCGCTTCATTAACCCCAACCGCCTCGTCCTCCTCAGCCTGCTCTTCTTCTTCTTCCCTCTCGTCCAGCACCCAGGCCTCTCCAGACTGATCCTCGCCGGGCTTACACTCCACATCCTTGATGGCTTTCTGGTACAGCTCGGAGAAACTTCTGCAGAACAAGAAACAACAACATACTGAGTAAGAAGAAAGCAATCACGCTTCTTGTCGCACTGCTGAGTCATAAATTCATCTAGAAGCCAAAAACAAAGATAAGATGAAAAAAAGTGCTATATTTGTCTATAACACTCCTTTGAAATCAAGAATTATGACATCTTTGTGGCAATTTGCGCTTTGTTGTCACAGAAAAAAGCATTTCAGGACTGAAATATAAATAAACTAGGTGGGATTCTCTGAGGATGCTTCTGCTGCCACTTTTAAAATGTTGCTCTGACGTGAAGAGCCGCAGAGGTGTCCAGTTAAATACTGGTTTTATTTATTTTAACAATTTAGTCCACAGCTGCCCTCTCTCTGACTTCAGCTGAGTGGAAAATGTGCTATTAACGGTGGGACAGCCTGTGCCAGTGTGATTAAAGATCATTAGAGGGATTGATTGGTTGTTAGCCAGCTGGTGTGACACTGACTGCAGGCCGTCATCCACAGCAGAGCGAGCTGTGACCCCTCAGTGACACCTCGCTTGTTTTCCTGAGCTGACTTGTCCCACTAACCCCCTCCTCCTTAGCCTCTCTCTCACATCCTCACTGGGACTACTCTCTCCAGAGCACGCCTTCATGAGCCCCTTCTCCAGTCTTTCCCCGAGTCTGTTGACCCCAAAAATGCCCTTGTTAGTGCTCTCTCCTCCTCCTCCTCACATCTGCAGCCTCACCCACCTGCGAGGCTTGCCGTTTTCGTCCGGAGGAATGACAGTGATGTGGATCTTGTGCGCAGTGCGGAGCAGCCTGGTCCTCTCCTCAGGGCTCAGGTGAACCAGCGAGTGTCCGCACAGCCGCACCACTCGAGCCCACAGCTGCAGGCCTCCGCTCTCTGCGTAACAGAACCGCTGCAGCTCCGTCACAAAGCCTTCCTCGTTCATGAGGAAGCCAGGCTGCCCGACTCCGTCACGCAGGGGGGTGACCTCCAGAGCTTCGCAGCCTCGCGTCACCAGCTGCAGATGAGCGGAGGAAGATGAATGAATCAGAAAGACATTAACCGCCCACCAGTGGTGGAAGAAGAATTCAGATCCTTAAGTAAAAGTTCTGATACAACCGTGTGAAAATACTCTGTTACAAGAAAAAGTCCTGCTTTGAATTAAATGTTACTCAAGTAAAAGTAAGTATAACCAGGAAAATGTACTTTAAGTATTAAAAGTAAAAGTATGT
>NW_024625388.1:0-3776 GCF_008729295.1 Plectropomus leopardus
TTTTAGGAAAACATTTTGGCCTTTTTGGCAATTTTTAAAGAAAACATTTGGGCGGTTTTTGAAGAAAATATTTTGGCAATTATTTTTACTTTAAAACATGCCTTAAAATCACCAAAATGACCCCATTTGTCACAGCAAAAAACTGTAAAACTTAACATTAATGTTGGATTTTCAAATTCCCAACAGTCTGTGAAGACGTGTGTTATTATACAGGTTTATGAAACATATTTTCATCACTTTTCCAAAACTTTAAAGGAATATTTAGTTTTAAAAAAAACTTTTCCAGGCCTAGACGTTTTTATTTGTAAGTACAATAACTTTCCCAGGTTTTTCATGACAATCAGTAAATTTTCCTAGTCATTTGACTGCCACCTGCTTTTTTGGGGTTATTTATTTGTAACAGTTGCATACAAAAAAAAGGACCTCCATTTTTCATTTCTCATCATGAAACATTTACATTTTACAAAAGATATATAAAATAAATACACTGTTGTGTTAATAATGGTGAATATTTAGGTTCAAAATGAGCTTGATGATCATTGTTTACATTTAGGATGAAAAGGATTATTGCTGGCCTTTGTGGGCCCCCGTTCAAGCAGCTGTGCCAGCTCTCCCCCCGGTTTTATCCCCCCGAATGGCTCTTACAGTCCCTCTCTGATTTCCCTCCCCTGTGACTCCGTGCCACCTGCTTACATTACTGACAAACTGACTTCATGTCAGCGGAGACTCGTGCTGCTGCATTCGTTTCGGTCCGGGTTACTATGAACCGACCTCTTCAGTTTGTTAGATAATCAGTCGGCCTCTTTAAGCAGTCAAAATTAAGACACTACACGATTTTGTTCCAGAACACACAGGTACCGCTTTTACTCTGAATTTTACTCTGTCTCCTGAACCGACTCTGTTCAGGGGCTGTATTTATCGAGCGCTCCAGCAGAAAGAGTTGCCAATGGTGAGAAAATCCTAAGAAAATTCTCAGAATTATAACGTTTTCTACAAACCCGCAAGGTTTACAAAGGAAAGTATTCACAAGGTTTACAAAGTTAAGAATTCATAAGGTGCAGGGAAGATATAATCTGGACTTGATCCTGCTACATCTTTTGAAGTTGAAAGAGTTGAAGGAGGAAATTAGATCATTTCTCCTTAAAGTTAAGACTGGCAAAGATAAAAGTTATTCACAAAGCTTTTTAGCCCCTAAGAGAGTTCCTAAGATGAAAAACTATTAAGAGTAGGGAGGAAGAGTTTTAAAAGGCGAGAGAGTTTCTTAAACAGAAGAGAAAATGATGGAAAGAGAAAGAGGTCAGAGAAATATTCTCCAAATGCTGGATGACAGTGAGTTCATGAAACACTAAAGATTAAATCACACAAAGAGACTAATTCACACTTGCAGGATAATCTCCTGTAACGCTCTCTTTTCTGGTCGACCAAAGATACAACTAATCACCTGCAGCAGCTAATTCAGAGCTCTGCAGCTCGAGTTCAGGCTGAGAGCACACAGTACGCCTGTTTTAAACACTTCACACTGGCTGCCTGCTAGTTTTCGTATTGATTTTTAAATTCTTTTATTACTTTATGGCACTGCATGGCCTTGTACCAAACTACATCTCAGAGATGCTTTTATGAACCATGAAGGCCACTCAGATCCTACAACTCCTCTTTTTTAGCTGCTCCACAAAGTACAACTAAAACATCTGGTGATTCTTATTTTAGCCATTATGCTGGAACAGCCCGCCTCAGGATCTGAGAGGAGCTGGAAATATTAATACTTTTAAACTACTGCTTTTTAGACTGGCTTTTGTGTAGTGTCTTCCTGTCACAATTTTATGGTTTATTCTATTTATTAAGATCCATTTTTTGTAATTTCCTGTGTTGTTTTTGTTTCTTCAGTCAAACTTTGAAGCACATTGAATTGCATTCGGTTTCTTTGAAAAGAGTTATATAAATAGAATTTGATTGATTGTTGACACATGGCTTTGGGAGAAGGTTTGTTGTCGATCTCATTAGACATGTGCTCATATCTCCTGACGCAATAACACCAGAAATAAAGTGAGGAAAATGCTGAGAAATTGCAGCTGGAAAAATGCAACAGTGATGACTTTGGTCTGTCACAACACGAACAACAATGAAAACACTTTCACAGCCTCATATTGTGATGCAGTTATTTTCATTTCCACTGGGTGTCCACAGCTCCCAGGCTCACCAAAAGACAACAAATTAGATTTGCTAAAGATATGCATCATAGCCTATGATCATATCTGACAACAGGGTCAACCTCACCTCCTCAAAAGTTTCTGACTTTTCCTTGCTCAGAGTTGCTCTAAAAAAAAAAACTTTCTTAAAAGCTTGGACTCCTTGCTAGAAATGTTTCGGCTAAGTTACAATGTCTAGATCCACTCCAGGCTATAGTCTCATGCGATGTATCTGCAATATAGCTCAATGTCCTTTTATCCAGTGATCCATGATACATGTGAGCAACCAACACGTGTTGAGTTTTGCACTTTGCACCATGCACTCTATACCATGCACTTTACATTACCACTGTTACAGCACTTTTGTCCTCTTTATGAATTGTTGTATAGTGTTGTTAATTAATATATTGTCGCTTTTAAATAAACATTTTTTAAAAAGCTATTGATACAGCAACAGGCCTGGAAAGATTATTTAATTATTTACTTATTTTGCTGAAATATCTGATCTTTTCTTGGCCTCTTTAAAGTAAGATGACAGTATGATACAAACCCTAAATTTACCTTTTGACAAGCTGAAGAGATGGGCTTCTCTTCGTCATATCGGAGCTGCACCTGTAAATATACAGCTGCACTTTCAGGGAGGCTGAGCGGGGACGGCACTCTGTCTTCTGTTGGTTTTCCTGCGACACAAAAACATACAAGGAAAAAAGTCCCATTAATAAAGTGTGCAACAAACGGGCAAGCTGGAGGCACCAAAATAAATTACAAAATGAGATGGAAAAAAAGTTTATGCATCAGTCTATTCTGTTGCTAAACCAAAACAAGTGTGCTACTTAATAAGATCTGAATGTGAGGATATTATCAATTCAATATTTGTCCCAGAGGGCAATCTGTGTTGCAGCAAGTGTTAAAACATAACAAAAACACATAAAGCACAAACAGTATGACACAAAAACAGCTGACATTAATCTGTCACAGGGTGACTTGTAAATACGCACATCAAATCTTAACAGGAGCAGATTAATAAGTGTCCATCATAACTTCATAGGGCCTATAATTATACATCACAAGGTGTTAAAAATGACATCTCCTAATAACAAAAGACATTCTCAATGAAGTATACATCTTAATTACTGGGTTATTACAGTCAAAATAATGCAACATGTGATGTTTGTTCAGTCATGATTAGGGGTCAACAGATTATTGGTCAGGCCAACTTTTGGAGCTGACATTTGGCATTTTGTCGGTTGTCTGTATCAGCATCTTATTTTAATGATCATCTAAAAAATTAATTAAAAAGTGTAAATAAAGTGTCAGCATGGGAGTAACTTTTACTTTGTAAAACCTATGGGAGCTCATTTTATTTATTCTTCAGGGTTTTTTTTCCCTCTTGACTCAGTTATGTTTAAACATTTGCTAAAGGCATTTAAACAAAGTTTTGCGCCAGAATTTGTTATATTCCAGATTCTAAATATTGACAGAAAGATTTTCATTTTTATGTAAAAGCATACCGGTGCCAAACATCAATCGTAATAAGTATTGCCAGGACTGCGGTGTGTTTTTGTGGGTATGTGATGATTGTGTGATTGT
>NW_024625389.1:0-1999 GCF_008729295.1 Plectropomus leopardus
GCTGTAGTTCATCGTACCTTTATGAAAATAACTCTTTAGAGTTATATTTTATCTGATATGGACATCACAGTAGCATTAGAAATGTAAATTTCATTTACTTCTATTTATTCTACTTTACCATTTAATATATGTTTTATTTCCCTTCTTTCCTTCCTCTGATCTGTTTCTTTGTATTATTTTTACATTGACATTTTTCGTCTTGGATCTTGGCTTTTTGTTGTTGTATCGCCGTCTATGTAACCCATTTCTGCTTAGCTTTGTTTGTCAGAGCACTTTCTTTATATTGGTGCTATGTAAATAAAAAGCATGCACACACACCTCCCCTCCTGCCCTCTATAAAGGCACCCTCACACTCCTTATATTCCGCACACATGACAGGCTCCGTCGGGTCATATTCTTAACTGACATCGCCCTTGTGCGTGTCAGACAGACGTGGCAAGTGCCGTCTGCCTGTCGGCCTGTCCGGCTGCTTTCTCATCTGACGCCTTCCAACGGTGTTCCATGTGCTTGCTCTCTTATGCCAAAAGCACTGACAAAGTGGCACAATTTTAAGAGTTCAGAATGAGAAGGGGCTGTCCTTCCAGCAACAACAGGCCGAAAACTTCAAACAATTCGTTAATAGAAAACTATTGCATGTTCAGCCTTAAGTTAAATTTGAAATGTAGGACTTTAACTTAGGTACCACTTTGACTTTAGTTGAGTTCTTCTGCCATCACTGACTCAGCAATGACATCACATATGTCCTCTGTGGGGTTCCAGACAAACCCAAGAGCAGAACATCAAAACACAGATGCCTAATAGTCCCTTTTTTGTCCCTTTTGATCCTCCCAGGCTCCGCCCTGTCTTGTGCGCCTGGTTTTACCTTAACAAAATGCAGCACATGCTCTAGCCAATCTGCCCCCCCTGCAGAGTGCAGATAATTAAATATAGAGGTATGAATGTCAGGTCAGGGCTGCTGTGGCTTCGTTAATGAATCCCAGCTTTCTGCTAGAACAGCGCCCGCACAGTTTCTCTACGCTCATCTAACAGCAACTGCAGCGAGGCATTTATCGCCGCTGCCAATCGATGCGTGATGAAGATGTGACGGTCTAGGCCTGGAAAGAAGGGGATCAGGACTCCGGGTATACGGGTCATTCATCTCTGAGAAGATGCTCCCACACTGGCCCCACTCCCTGGGCCATTAGAGTTAGAGGGATCAATGTGAGTGGCCGGGGAAGGAGTCCATCCATCATGTCACCCACACAGCAGCGCGCTCCAACCCCAACGGAGCTGGCTTCCTGAACCTCACCTAACCCCACACCACAAATATAATTACAGTCTGCTTCAGCCTCCTTAGCTAAACCCACCCTAAGGACATCCTCATCTCCGGGCCAGCGGGGCTCTGAGGATGCTCACAGGTTGCCTCCACAAGGACGAATGAAAGAGAGCTGAAGAATATTCTGCTGTAGCGTGCGCTCATCTCCAACAATTAAAAAGCTCCTCCAGATCAGTGCCTGTTTGTCTCGTGTACCCCCAAAAGTCCTTTCAAATGAACTTAAATACCCCTCCATCCACCAAATGTGCTTTTTGACTGAATGCCAGCGATACTCACAAGTCCTTTATTGCAAGTCCAAATCAAGTCTTTGACCTAAAGAATCAAAGTAAATTCTTAAGACTTTGGTCACAAGTCCAAGTAAAGTCTCTCAACCATATTGAACCTGGAACGACATCAGTGTTATTGTGCTCTATTCAGACGCCTTTCACGTGCAATAAAAGCTTTGAAACCTGAACAAATGTGGTTTGATTTCTTTTGGATAGAACAACAAGGAGCCGTTTGGCAAGCGATGTCCCACAAATTGCAAGAAATTTGGAAAAGGTGACAAGACGATGACCTGTAGCTGTAAAAGAAAGAGAGAAATTATGAGAAGTTAATAGCAACTAAAAAGAAAAGGTAAAAATGCTCAGGGAATTAAATTCTAAAATTATATTCCTAATAAGTATCATTATAATAATTATCAAC
>NW_024625390.1:0-2499 GCF_008729295.1 Plectropomus leopardus
ATGGTTAATGGAATGGAAAGTAAAAATTACTAATTAAAAAATGCAATATACACTAATAAATTAAACTAAATATATTATAACATGAAATGAAAAAAGAAAATAAATAGAAATAAAAGTAAATTAATTCGTAAGGAAAAAAGAAAATTTAATAATAGAATATCTTTACAAATAAAAGAAAAAATAAAACTGGTAGCAAAAAAAAAATCAATATTATAGGATAAGAGGGAAAATCTCTCTCCCCCAATTTTTCTTTTTTTTAACCCCGATTTAGATACACAATACGCAAACACGATAAACACACTGAGGAGAATGCAGTCGGCCTTCTTAAACAACACAGTTTTCCTCCCACAGAGGACAAATCCATTCAGTACACCGTAAAGATGTGAAATCAGCCCTTCAGACCTTTCTGTCCCACTTTTCCTGCAGGGAGGCGGCTGAAAGCTCCTCGCCTCCCGCAGCACAAAGAAACCGGCTCAGATTTCATTCTGACTGAAAGACGGCGAACACACCCCGCTGAGAGCGCACCACAACAGTACGGAAAAAAGAAAAAAGCGAAGGGGAAAACTGTATTCATCATTGTCATAACTACATATTCAGAATTTCTGTCTTCACCCACTTAAGAGAATATTTTATTTAGCGCTAAGAAAATTTTACCATTTTAAAGGAACAGTGTGTGAGATTTAGGGGAGATTAAGTGACGTCTAGCAGTGAAGATTACAGACGGCAAACTGCTGAAACTCAAAATCAGAAATTCAGATTCAAAAACTCAAATTTCAGATTAAAAAAAAAAAGATTTAAGTTGCTCGAAATCAAGCGGTTAAAATATCATTCAAAAATTCAAATTAGGATTTTTTAAAAAAAAAAAACAACATTGATTGGAGTTGCTCAGATTTGACTGGTGAAATTCAAAGGCAAAAACCTAAGTTTCAGGTTTAATAAATTAATTCAAATTGCTCAAACTGAATTGGGAAAATTGGCATTCAAAAATTTAAAAATTCTAATAAAAAATAAACAAACAAATAAATAATAATGATAATAAAGCTGCTCGAAATCCAGTGGTGAAATGGTGAAGTGTCAGATCTGAAAAAAATAACTCAAGTTGCTCAAGTTCAGGTGGAGAAATTCAGATTCAAAAAGTCAAATTTCAGATTTAAAAAAACCCAAAACGATTTGAGTTGCTTGAGTTTAATCGGCGAAATTCAGATTCCAAAGTTCAAGTTTAGGATTAAAAGGAAAAAGATCTGAGTTGCTCAAAATTCGACAGTGGCTCAAACAGGCTCACTGCACTTCTGATGGAAGATATTCTCCCACTCACATCCACATTCTCGACCTTTGACCTCCAAAATCTGCACGACAACCAGCTCCGTGACGGGCATCGAACACAGCCGAGCTCGCGATGCCGCGCGCCTGCGGGCAGCGCAGCAGACGGGATCTTACCTGACACAGGTGACAGGACCATGTTCCCCGACCGCTGCACTTCATCAAATTTACTGAAGATGACGTTGAGCCTGCGCAGAGGGAGGAGGCACACATCAGCAGAACATCAGCGCACAAACCTGGCTCACTTCAGACCGCAGGCGGATGGTAAATGGGCCAAAGTTACAGCTCTGCAGCCAAAAATACACAGGAAGTGGCCGCGGCTGTGATGCGTGCGGGGTAATATTATTAGAACAAACACTGTAACGTCTGTGTGACAGCAGCCACGAGGCACTTCTGTTCTGTCTGTGAGCTTGTGACAAACAGTTTTTAATAATATTAATATTAATGTCATATGCTGCGTTTCAGCGCCACTGTAGATGCCATGTTCACCAGAAATTAATACATTTTTATTTATTTACTTGTTTATTTATGTTTATTGTGTTTCTGTGTCAGGAAATGTTCTAGTAAGCTGAAAATGGAAAAAAAAAAAAAAGGAGGAGGAGAATAGGACAATCACAGATTTTACAGATTTTTTACAGTCAGCACATGAACGCACCGTGACTGAGGCAGGCCCTTCTTTCCCAGGTCCATTCTCACTCGCTCGCCGACGTGGCGGTAGATCTCTATGAGGCAGTTCATGGCTCCGTCACGCACCTACAGGTCAAAAACATTTTAAAAAATGACACATGAACACAAAATGTTTCAAATTTCTTTAATTTCCCTTAAACACCGCATTTTATTACGTGGTTTTCTTGCTTTACTGCTAAATAAATAAATGAGATCAGATTATTAAAAAGATTTAAGTTGCTCAAAATCAAGTGATGAAAAATTCAAGTTCAGAATTAAAGAAAAGAAAAATATTTGAGTTGCTGAAATTCGGCCGGTGGCGGACAGACAGACATGAAGGAAGACAGAAGGTGGTGGTCGTGATGAACAAATAAGCAAAAGTTTCACAACTTTTCCAGGCCTGGAAAATTTAATTGTGAAATTCCATGACTTTTCCTGGGTATTTTTGTCTGGCTCCAATTTCCTTATTTCAGTTGTATTTATGTGCATTTTTTATATATTCATATTATATTT
>NW_024625391.1:0-2420 GCF_008729295.1 Plectropomus leopardus
TCTTATTTATTTGTTTATTTATTTTTAAATAAACTAATACAGACCAAAAAAATGGTTAAAGACTGTATATATCTACATATTGAAACATTTATCTATATCCATATATCTTTATAAAGACAAAGACAAAAATACAAAATAAAAAATCAATAAAAATAAATGAATAAATTAATATGCCCAATAAACCACTCTGGACACTTCACACATCAAATTTCATCGGCTGATAAATAGATTAATTTCATGTTATGTACATATGAGATATTATTATGAGTTGAGACAAATGTTTTTCTTTATTTTATATATTTAATCCATTTCTTTCCTCAAATCTGTGTTTGGTGTCCAATTCTCATTGTAATTTTCTCCATTTCATATATTTCATTTATGAAATCTTTCCATTTCTGATCATTGAAGTCTCTCCTAAAGTTTCTTGTGATTTGTGTAATTATAGCTACCCTCATTTAAAACAAATAAGAGTCTTTTTTCTTATTTTTTCTGGTATTTTCCCTCAAAGTAAACACCGTGGGGTTTTTTGTTAATGAAGGTGCCAAAAGATTTTAGTGATTTCATTTACTGAGTTTCCCCCAAAACATTTCCAAAAAACACTCAGAGTTTTTCCATGTGAGTGCCGTTTGATCACGCAGCAGCTGCTCATAATGGTCATTTTTTAAAAAAAAAAAAAATTTCTTTTTCATTTTGTTTTTTCATGGTGTTTTCTGAAGGTGCAGAGTTTCCGTGTGAGCAGAGACTCACTGTGGGGGGTGAAGACGGCGTTGCTGTAGGTCACCGAGTCTCTGGAGGACACGGAGCTGCAGCGGACTGAATCCTGAGAGCTGTGCAGCTGAAACAGAGCAAACACACCCATCCTTATTATTATCATTAACATTATATAAATACAAATATATACATCTATAAATATGTAACGCACCAAGCAACTTTGCAAGAAATGTCCCGTATATTGCAAAAAAAAAAAAAAAACATGCAAGGAGAAAACGACCTAAGAAATTAGCTGGGGTGGTTATAAGATATTATCAAAAATGTTTTTAAAAAATTAAAAAAGGGAAAAATCGTCTGATGCGATAAACAATTTATTTTGTCATGTCTGAATCTGAGTTTGGTGTTTTTGGGGCTGTGTCGATACGAGTATATTTTTGGTTTCTTACCTCGTGGAGTATTTTTATCTGGAGGTGGTTCATGTGTACTTGATGTATTTATACTGTGAATATTACTGTTTTTCTGTTAATGCGTCTGAATAATAATCAGATGACTCATAAATGACCAGACAGGTAAATAAAATATTCATCCATTCTCACAATGTTACCACATGAAGGCAGATTTTATTTTGTATTTTGGGCCGTTCTGTCTGAACGCCGCCTCAGTTGCCGCTGTGGGGCGTACCATGTACTCCAGGATGGGGGTGTTGGAGTAGACCGGCTGGTCTCGGCCGGGTCGGCTCAGGTGGAACGGGTCGTCCATGTAGGTGTTGGAGGCGGGAAACCTTCGGGTCTGCAGCCCGCTGGGGAGGGAAAAATAATTATTAAAGACGAAGAAGAAGAAACGACCGGAGGAGCAGACCGACGGATCCGTCTCACCTGAGCGCTCCACCTGTGCGCTCCTGTGTGTGGTTGTCATGGCGACTGTGATGGGCAGCTCCGTCCTGCAGCAGCTTCAGCCATCGCTCCTTCTCACCCGAACTACTCACCTGCAAGAACGACGAGAGGACGAACTCGTGACCGAACGGACGCATGAAAACGACCTGCTGTCGCCTGATCCCCGCCGGCTCACCTCCAGCACCGCCACCTGGTCACCGAGCATGCTCAGTGTGATCCTGTGGGAGCGGTCGGTGTCCGGCCCGGCTCTGACCTCGCAGCCTCGGAGCTGGACGGTGTACTGCGGCGACCTCTTCGCCTCCTCCTCCTCCTCCTCCTCCTCCGAGCCAAACATGTTGAGGAGCCCCGCCTCCACGCGACACAGTAAGCTCTGCCACTGACAGTTCATCAGCACGCTCAGCACACCTGAGGTCAGAGGTCACGCTCACATGACGGCATTCACGCAATCTTCAGATGAAAACCTTGCAGCGGTTTTATTTTGTTTTTCATTTCATTTTTTAAAAAAATATAATAAACCAGCATTCTCAGGTTTCAGAGGTTTAGTGAAAAACACACAAAAACACACAAAAACCACACAAAAACCACAAAAACCACAAAAAAACACACAAAAAACATACAAAAAGTGATGGAGATCCAGGTGTTAAAGTGTTAATAACCAGCGCCACAACAGCTGCAGTGCTGACACAGCAGACGGCGGTCCTGGGACCTTCATCAGGTCAAGTGGCACTTTGCACGCTGTGTATTTAACCCTTTGAAACCCGAGCAAACGGTCTCGATTTCCTCTGAGAACATGATGAGAAAACGAAAGAAGAAAAG
>NW_024625392.1:0-4365 GCF_008729295.1 Plectropomus leopardus
TGTGGATCTCTGATCGTGGGGTTGACCAACAACACAAAGCTGCAATAACTGAATCAGCAGTCTCAGTTATGCTGGACAGAGTGAGTGTTTTGCTGAAGGGTCAACACATCATCAGCCTGAGCGTCATGCTGTTGGTGTGGTTGTCTCAGTGCAGACAGCTGTAGTGAAAAGCTACATCACGTGAGAACATCTGAAGGAAGCACAGTCGGTGGAAGACCAGAGACATGACGCATTTTGTGGTATGGGATGTTTTCAGATCTGAGACCCCTGCCCTGAACTTAGGATTATGGTTCACATATAAGATTTGATTTCTACAGAATCCGGCTTTGATTATATACATTTATCATACAAAAGTATGTAAATGCTCAAGTTTACATATGTATATGTGTAAGTAAGTGAGCATATGTGAACATGGAAGTATTGCATATTTGCTTTTTCTTTAAATAAAAAAAAAAAGAGGAAAAAAATGAAAGTAAAATGAAGAAAATCCAATTAAACTTAATCTGCACTACACAAGCATTATCATAGTAAGTACTGGAAAAATGTATTTTTTAAGCTGTGGTTGTAAAAGTTACAAATAAAAAAAAAGAGATTTATCAGCTTGTGTGTAAGGGTAGTGCGTATGCAATGTGTGTGTGTGAGCATGACTAAACGCATCACAGTGTGTCAGGAGTCACATTGCCTTTACTGTGGCAGCCAGGGAACACTAACAGCATCCAGGAAATATGTTGGACAATATCAAATGTTGTGTTTGAGGACGCTGGGAGCAGAGGGTCAAATGTTGAACTATGATTCAATACTGCCTCTTTGTGGTCATGAACAACAAGTGCAGTCAATAATTGTTTGAATTGTTCTTCTCTTACCCCTTTTCCACCAACAGAACTGGTTCCGTTCCCGTTCTTATGCTAAATTTTGGAATGTTTAAAGCGTTCAGAACCCAAAAAATTGGATTTCAGCTAGAACCAAAAATTAGCCAGTTTTCTCGAAGCCTAAAGTGTAGACTGTGATGACATCAGTGAGCGTGTCATATCCAACAGATTGGAAAGAGAGGATGGAGAAGAGAATTAAAAAGTGCATGCAGGGGGCGCCTGGTGTCTCAGTGGATAGAGTGTGTCTTTGCCGCAGCGGCCGTGGGTTTGAATCCAGCCTTGGCCCTTCGCTGCATATCTTCGCCTCTCTCTCTCCCCTTTTACGCTCACACTGTCCTGTCAATTAAAGGAAATAAATGCCCCAAATAATCTCTTAAAAAGTGCATGCAGTGGTTTAGTTGGTCCATATTTGTTTTCTGGATTAAAACAAATAACTGTAATAAAAGAAAAAGTTGCGGTTAATCAATGCAAAATGCCATTTTGATACAACTTTTATCACATTGTGCACTGTGCATTGTGCAAAGCCCTCTATTGATGACACATTCTTGTAACAAGGGTAAATTGTAAATTTACCTCCTTGATATTTCTATTGTCTGTTACCTGCAAAGGGATTACAGATGTGAATCAGCAGTCTTGCTAAGTGTGGCATATTTGCTTATGTATTTTATACTGATGTTCATGAACATGCTGTGTTCCTTTTGAATCAACATGAAATAAAAATAAGAATTAAAACTGGCGGAAGTGTGAGCTGGTTTGCTAGATATCACCAAGGTTGTAAGAGCTCTGAACAGAACCGCTTCAAAAACCAGAGCTGATTTGATGGAAAGAGGGGTTCTGTGGCCATGTTCAATGAGGTTTTACATACTGACTGGAAAAATCTAAGCCAAAAATATCTAAAGGTAATAAGTTCTTGTGTTTTTTAACTTTCATATAAGGCAGTAGTTATAAATACTTCAGGGCCAAAGCTAATGTGTTAGATTGGAACCATACTTTTTGCTGATATTGGATCAACCTGGATTTTACGAAAGATTTTTCATAAAATGTGTAAAAGATCCTTTATGGACTCTCAGATCAGGTCTTTTTGTTTGGACTGGAACTCACGTCAGACCCTTGAATCCTCTCCTGCAGCTGCAGAGGAAGGCGTTGCCGATGGGCTTACACGCGCCGCCGTTCTGACACGGGTTGGGAACACATGCTGTTATCTCCATCTCACAGCGCCCTCCGGTGTACTGGGGGTTACAGCTGCACGAGTACCCTATCAGACAGACAGGGAGCAGGAGGAGGGGGTGCACAAAAAGACACACTGCATTAAGAATTCTGAGCAGTCAGTGCACTGTTTACTGTGCTGCCCGGACAAACACACACAGACCTCTGGGAAATCACATGAGTACACCCACGCAGAATAATGAGGATATACACACACATGCACCCAAACACACACACACACACACACACACACACACACACACACACACACACACACACACACACACAAAAGGGACTGACTCTGACACCAATTGAAATCACAAATTCACAAATACACAAAACACAACGCTGGCAAATTAGCAATTTGATTGTGCGAACACAACACATGTGAGACACACACTAACCTTTCCACGGTGATGTGTAAATGACAACAGTGGGCTGCAACAATTCCCAGGATGCTTTTCTCCTTTCAGTGTAAAGGAGGAACATGTGGCATGTGGGAGGTCTTACAGCAGCATTCAGTGAGGCTTGCTAGTGCTGCGGCCTCGAAGCAAACACACACCTCTGCTCTCGGTGTGCTGACACTGGAGCTGCTATGTTCACTTCACTCACATAATGTGGGAACACTGACTATTAGCTGGGCCCGGCTGTTTTTAAACAGTTTATGGGTCAGAATGATATAGATTTGGAAATCCCATGTTTTGCTATCTAGGAATCAGTTTTGTGCCGCTTTTTGTTTTTCAAAGCAACATTAGATTGATTCACTGTGATTAAGATACAAACTTTTCAAGATAACCAAATCTGGACAACCAGAGCTCTAAATGGGACTACAAATTACAATGCAAGCAGTCTGCCTACAAACACAATGCAGAAACAACTTATCACCCTAAGGCGCATCAAAGATAACGAAAGGGGGATCTTTGAGGAAGCAACTTTAAACCATTTTTGTTTGATACATGGATGTATTAAAGACAGTCCGGATACAGCATGGAGGTGAGGCCCTGTTCATTCCTATGCAAGCTTCTCATTAGCGCATGAAGCAAAAACAGCTCTTTTTCCGTGAATAAAATACCCAGATCTACGGGCCCATGAGGCATGCATACTGGAGACTTACAGCGGCCAAGCACAGCCAAGTGTGCCCAAGGGGGTATATTCCGCCAGCTGAGCGCCTTACTTCCGATTTAGGTCTTTGCTAGCTTGACTGGCGGTATAAAAAAAATGTAATCTTTTTGCTCTTTTAGACTTTCCAAATGTTATCAAACTGGATGGCTTAAATCTAGATCCTGCTGAGTTGTTTTTACAGATGTCTTTTCTTCAATCCAAGTCAATGAGGAAAGTCTTTCTGGGCCCATAAGCATCATGTGACTCACCTGCATGGTGCAATACCACTTTTGACAATTTGGTGTATCATTTTAAGGGGATATTGTGTTTTTAAACTTTACTATACTTAAGTTAGGGCGACTGTGAGTGGTTGTCCTCTGATCGGAAGGTCAGCGGTTCCATCCCCGGCATCTCATGTCCTCACGTCGAAGTCCTTGGGCAAGATACTGAACCCCAAGCTCCTCCGGGATGCCCGAGCTCCTCACCCTATCTCTAGGGCTGAGCCCAGCCACCCTTCGGAGGAAGCTCATCTCGGCCGCTTGTATCCGCGATGTCATTCTTTCGGTCACTACCCAGAGCTTATGACCATTGGTGAGGACTGGAACATAGATGGATTGGTAAGTGGAGAGCTTCGCCTTCCGGCTCAGCTCCTTCTTTACTATGACAGTCTGCATCATTGTGGATGCTGCACCAAACCATCCATCTAATGCTCCGTTCTACCCTCACTCGTGAACAAAACCCCAAGATACTTAAACTCCTTCGCTTGGGGCAGCAACTCACTAGGCCTTCTCAAAGTCCACAAAGCACATGTAGACCGGATGAGCAAACTCCCACGACCCCTCCAGCAGCCTCACTAGGGTGAGGAGCCGATCCACTGTTTCACAACCCAGACAGAACCCACATTGTTCCTCCTGAATCTGAGGTTTGACAATTGGACGAAGCCTCCTTTCCAGCACCCTGGAATGGACTTTCCCTGGGAGGCTGAGAAGTGTGATACCCCGATAACTGGAGCACACCCTCTGGTCCTCCTTTTTGAAAATGGGAACCACCACCCTGGTCTGCCACTCCACAGGACCCGTACCCGACCTCCACGCGACACTGAATAGGCGTGTCAGCCAAGACAGCCCTACAATGTCCAGAGCCTTCAGCATCTCAGGGCGAATCTCAACCACACCAGGTGCCTTGCAAC
>NW_024625393.1:0-2951 GCF_008729295.1 Plectropomus leopardus
GGGGGGGGTAAATTCTACAGGGTGCAAAAATATGCACAAAACATGACTCTTTACCTTCTCTGTAATAAATACAGCACTGCATACATTTACTACATATAGCTGGCAGCCGTGACAGAGAGAAGAATGATGCTTTGCTGTGTAATAGACTGATTAAAAACAGGCATATGAATGTGCAGCGCAGCACACACACTCTCGCATACACGCAGATATTTACAAGGCTAATTAAAGTTTAAAAAAAAGAAACACTCGCATTTTCATTTTTATTATGCATGGGCACAAAGTTAATAATACTACAGGCACACATGCTCTCGTTTACTCACAGTGTGGCTGAGGCTTTTTGGACCGGCGCACATTCTGACGGGTCGTGCAGTATGCCGGTCAGAAATAGTAAGAGGATGCTAGATGCTTGAACCACATACTGCCACTTTTCCTTGTGGATCTTTTTCTAGGAAGAGCGGGGCAGCTGTGGCTTTTCAGAACCTAGATCCATCCATCAAGCAGCACCCATGGTTTACACCACACAACACACACACACACACACACACACACACCCTCTTTTCCCTCCCTCCCCTCCTCCCTCCCAGCTCCGTTTCCATGTATCTTAATTTCTTTCCGTCCCTCTGTTTTCTTCTCTCTCCTTTTCTCCCTCTGTCCATCCATCCGTCTCTGTTTCGCCCTTCATCCATCCGTCTCTCCCAGACTGAGTTTACAGCCCCCAGGCCACTTCCGCCAGGCTGTCTGCAACAGATTTATTAATAGGCTTTTCTCTCTGTGCAGTAAACACAGCACCGTTGGTTTAGGGGGTCGTCTCTCAGACACTGATAGACTTGTACTTAACCTTAGGCACCAGCTTACATGGGAATAGAGGGAAGCCTGTTGGCTTCGGAGATGATTCTCTGCAGATGAAGTCACGTAGGGACTTGAAATAACTTTGAGTAAACAGGCTGAAAATATGAGTAATTCTGGTGATATTTTTGCAGTATTTTTCAAAGGTTTTGGCTTGAGTTTGGTGAGGTGAGAGGATGGGTTGGCTGACAGGATGTTGTGTCACAGAGGTCATTCAGTGGATTTAATTACATGTGTTGCAAATGTGCAGCCTGCTGATCTACTGTAATACACCTCAGCAGGTGACAAAGCAGTCTCACCGCAACGTGAGGCCTGTTCGATGGTTGTTTGAGCTTTCCATCATTTCACAGATGGAGTTTATTCAGCTGTCATTGATTTGTCGATGTTGACATTTTTCTAGGCAAGACTTCTGGTCCAGCTTGGTTTAAAAGTTAACTTCATGCTCCACCAAGGAAACATATACAGTTGCCATGACTCAGCACATTTACATGATGCTAGAAAAAGTGGAATTATTGTGTAAGTTCGACTAGAACTGGACTTAAAATATAATAAAAATAATAAAATAAATAAAATACATGTTAACGTGTTAATCTGACTGAAATCAGACTGATTCGAATTACTCAAAATCTGATGAACACACCCAGATACTGTGATTGGAAGTCAAGCTATTCCATCATGCAAACACCTCAGTCGAACTTTAACTGGACTAGGTGTTCTGCGCATGCACCTAGTCGCTGCACCAGCCTCCCTTGGTGGTTAGGTATAAGGACTGTTTGTTATTTATGAGGGGGGAGGGGTGCTGCAAAACGGGTTAGGCATTTAAAAAAAAATTAAGCACTAAGAAGGGGCTTGTGTTTTTAATTTTGGCTTAGGTGAGGGACATTCAACTTGAAAAAGTAATATTTTGTGTTTGTTTTTAGAAGAATTTCACACCCCACCCCCCTCCTCTGATAAATAAAGAACAGTCCCGCAACACCGGCGCAGAAGCTAAGTGATGTGCAGCTGTGGACGGGGCTGCAGCAAAACATATTTTATCTGCCTAAAACAACAGTATCAGTTTAAGTGTTCACTATATTTAAATATTGTCTCCTCTTTAGCTTCCACGACAGCTGATGGAGGCAGCGGGAGAGCAGCAGCTCTGCCGTTCAGTGGAGTAAATTGAGTGTTTTATTCAGTGTAGTCTGGTGTTTTTGATATAACGGCGTCAAATCCTGGTTGGTGAGGGCTGTTTAATTGCAAGGTAAAGCGGTGAAATTTTTTTTTTAGGTGGCTTAAGACTAATTAATGAAGACAGGGTTTGCTCATCTCCATTTGATTAAATGTACGTGATGCAGCGGTTTTCTACCTCAAAGTTATTGTAAATAAATAGTTATGATTGTGATGTTTACTACATTATAGACTGTATAAATAATATAGGTTTATTGCAACTAGCTGCTACCTGCCGTGGTGATGTCGGACATACTTCTGTCAATAAACTGATTTTTCCCCCGCTGCTTGTATTCTGGGAAAAGGACAGTAGTCCCATTAAATGGCCTAATTGAGCTGTAACCGTAGCTCCACTAAACTGTGCATGTAAACGTACCGACTTTGATAACAGTGGCAGATTAACCACTGTAAATGTTTTGCACGTTTGGTAGAGAGTGATGGGCAAAAGCAAAGGCTTCTCATTTCTAGCTGGCCACTTGATTTGCCAGCTGACATGACAACTGTCATAAGCAGTTTATATACGCTGTGTTTTTTAATGCTTCTTGGTGACTTGTTTTAGAACTTAAACATCTTGATGAATGCGTCATTAGTATTGTGCTAACAGACTGAGACTGAAGAAGCATGTTTCAGGCAAAAAGTCAGCATTGTTGCAGCTTGAGTATCCACAAACACTGAAATAAACAAACAGCATTATTGTCCACAAGTATGATACCACTGTTGGTGTTGCAAAAGAAGAAATAACCCAAAAGTTATTTAAATATTTGGTGAAAAGTACAAGAAAATTACATCAAAACAGAGAAAATAAAGTTAAAAAAAAGAAGAAAGTAACCATAACAATTCTTTAACAATTCTTTAATTTTAAATATATAATTTTTATTATTATGACTATAGTTTTCCAT
>NW_024625394.1:0-1187 GCF_008729295.1 Plectropomus leopardus
TTTTTTTTTTTAAATAATTTTTCCCCAAATACTAATTTCTTTAATTTGTGGGACATTTCAAGTTGCACGTGTTTTTGAAAGAAATCATTCAATTTAAAGACAATTAATTAGCACTAATTAATTAGCAAAATGGTTTAAATAATTTTAGTAGTTCCTGATTGTCAAATATTAATTATAACTAGAATTTATTTGCAATAATGTTCTGTTTTTCCTGTTTACATACTTTTACTTAAATAAGATTTTTAATGCAGTACTTTTACTTGAAACAGAATTTTACGGTGCAGTATTAGTACTTTTACTGTGCGAGCCCTGAGAGTAGCTCGGTCTTCCTGCTGGTGATGGCGGGCGGACGTGAGCTTGAGCTGAGAGAGACTCAGTGTTGGTGAAAGGTCACCTGATCCCACACATGGAGGGCCTCTCTGTGGAGGCGGCCCGGCGTTCACAGACCGGAAAACGTGACCGCAGTCCCGTCCCGGTCCAGTTTTGTCCCTGGTGTTATCATCACTGGGAAAACCCCACAAACCCCTGAGCTGCGTCCCGTCAGCAGCAGGGAGACTGTGTGCGTCCGAGACAGCTGCACGATTGGTTTTTGTTAACAGAATCAAAAGGGGGTTTCCTCTGCATGATGGCCGTTTTAGGACATTTTACACCTAAATGTTGAACTGTAAGCTTTTATTTAGTATTAGGTTGTTTTTTTTCCAAAAAAGACTTTTTGGAGGCCAAAAAAATCTAAATCCTAAATGGGCAGACACAAATAAATATTTAGGAAAATTAGTAAATTGCTATTTTCTAATGTAGCAAGGCTAAAATAACAGAATTTCAGAAAAAAAATTATATGACCTTTAGTTTCCAAATTAAACCCTAATCCAGACCCTAAAGCAGTTTATTAAGGATTGACAGTCAAAAGATGATTAAATTTGATTTAATTGTTATTGGCCACATTAGTATTTTTAAATGACCCAGCAGCAAGGCACAGTTTTTTTAAGCATATTTAAATTTTTTAATAAGTATATATATATAAAAAACTGTAAATATGTATTCAATCTGGGACAATTTCCCTATTTTTAAAAATAATTTTCATTTAATTTTCTTCTCCTCCCCTCATTTTTTAAAATCATTTTAAAGAAATTAAATTAAAATAATTTAAAAAAAACCAGTTGAATTAAAATTAAAGTTGTTACAGAAAA
>NW_024625395.1:0-2280 GCF_008729295.1 Plectropomus leopardus
AGTTAGCACAGCGCAGCTAAGGTCCAGTGTGTCTTCTGTTAGTATCACACTAGAGATGCACGATAATATATTTGATTTTTTAAAATTTTATTTTATTGGCAGATTACATCTTTAAACTGAAATCCTCATCGGTCCAAAATGAACATTTCTGTTTGTATGACAGGCCGACAACATGATGTTCTAACCATGAAAATTTAATGAGTCTAAATAGGTCAAAAATAAATAAAATAAATAAATACGTCAACATGTTTTGGTTTAATTGTGATTGGGCATTTTACTTTTTTTTCTGACAATTTTTTGGCCGAACAAGTATTCAAAAAAATAATTGGAATATTAATCCACACTGAAAATAATCATCCATTTTGGACTTTGAAGTAATACTTTTCTTTTTTTCTTATTTTTTTTACCCACCCCCAAAAAAACAGCCAAAAAGATATAATAATAATACTCACATAGTCAAATTTTTCGGCGTTGCTCGCCCCTTGCTGAAACACAAACAGAATCACAGAATAAAAGATATATTTTAACCGTTTTAAACAGCTTCTAAAAATACACCAAACGGTCACCAATGTCATGACGTTAGCACGATAATCCACATAAACCAGGACAGGAGAGAGCGTAAGATTACGTCACTACTGATCTCAGCGGTCTAACAGCTGATCAGACCATCATGGCGTCAGATGATTCAGATTAGAGGTGGGAGACTAGCTGGAGATGGAGGAGGTGAAATAAAACGGTTAATCCACTCAGTTTCTCTCAAAGAAAAACTCTCTTATAGACGAAATAAAACAAAATCAGCTGAGCTGGTGTCGCTGAGATAAACTGCAGCTGGTGTGTGTTCGCCGTGTCTGTCAGCGTTCAGGTGTGTTTGGAGCTGCTGGCAGGTGAGTTTCACTGTGAGGTGCGTTCACGCTGCAGACCACATGATCAACGAGTCACTGCGGTGATTTGGTGCATTATGGGAAATGTAGGAGCCCGTGTTTTAAGAGCTTATTTTTTGTTAGTTTTAGTTGTGTATTAGGGGCTGACAGATTATCGGCCTGGCTGATTATCGGGCTGATATTTGGCATTTTGTCGACTGTGTGTATCAGCGTTTTATTTTAATGATCGCCGATAAGGTTAATTAATTGAAAAGTGCAAAGAAAGTGTCAGCATGCGAGGAATTTTTACTTTTATATCCTCAGGGAGCTAATCTTACTTTGACTTTTTAATTTAAATTTTCACTTTACTTTCACTTTATAAAAAATGCTGAGAACTTGCTGTATGTGATATCTAATAATTGCTAATAATAATAATAATATATTTTATTGATAAAGCGCTTTGAAAAGGAACTCAGAGACGCTGTACAGAAGTAAAACTCAATATAAACAAAATTACATAAGCACACGCAAAATAAACAGTCAGCAAATCAATAACAAAAAAAGTTGTTTTTTTAAATTTTGATTAAAATTTTGCTAATAAACTGCTAAATAGTTTGTTTTATTCCAAATTCTAAATATTGACACAAAGATTTTCTTTTTTATTGTTAATGTATATCGGTTCCAAATATCCGTCATTGGTCTCATTAAAGACTAATGATTGAAATCTGTATCAGCCCTGAAAAATCTATACAATCCATACAATATACGTCTGTATCATGTAATTTCCCCAAAAATATACCACAGAATATTTTCTATAGACGACATTTATAAATAATAATATCATCACGAGGGTCTTCAGACGTCTAAAAGGTAAAACAGTCATAAATCAGAGTGCAGACGTTTTGGTCATGTAGTTTGCAGTGTGACGTCACACAACAGACAAAAACTAATTTTATAACATAAGTTGACAAGAACAAAGAGTTAAATGTTTCTGCACTGGCTAAATTTAACCTGAATATATGAATGAAATCATAAAAATAACAAAAACCTCCTCTAGAGAAAAGAAATGGAGTATGATATAAACCAGTGTTTGAATTCAGCCAGAGCTGCACTGTTTATAATCTGCACGTATAAACAGTTTTGGAGAATGCAGGTGAAAAGAGTCAAAAGCAACACTGAGACATTCATCAACAGCCACGTGAACGCTAAAAGCTGCTCACAAACCCAAAACAGAAAACCAAAGAGGGGAAACGATAATTAAAAAGGAAAAATTACCAACGTCATTGACCTGTTGCTGTGGTCATAATTTCCCAAAGATCCTAATGCTGTAAAATATGCAACAACACATAAAACCACACAACGAGCCGAGAACAGGTACATTTACACAGAGAGTATCGTCTACAGGAGGAGGAGCAGGAGG
>NW_024625396.1:0-2240 GCF_008729295.1 Plectropomus leopardus
ACTTTTTTTTTAAAATTACTTTAATTACTTTTTAAAAATTATGGCCAAGTAGGGAAAGGAAAAAAAAGTAGGGTCCTACCAAAAATATGTAAAAATGGCACACTATAAGAAAAAAAACAAACAAAAACCCTTATTTTCAGGTGAATTAACACTGAAGAAAAAACTTGTATTTAAAATCTGTCGATATATTCCCCTAAATCTTCCGCACCGGTCCTTGAAGATGTTTCCTCGCTCCAGTTTAAGGAGAGAAGTCGCATCCATTGTATTCCTGTTCCAGTCCAGGTCTCTCCTCAGTGTGCAGATCGTTGTGGGATTTTTGGCAAGTGAGTCAGACGAACCTGAGAGGGATGTACAGAAAGCTGCTGCGGATGTTTTTAATTGTGCATCGGATACATTCAGAGCTGTCAAACAAACGCGGAGCAGCGTGCAGTCAAATGGGAAAAAGATTACCCAAAATATTAGAGGGGGAAGTTACAGAGAGGATTATCTTTTTAAAAAAAACCTTTGTGGACTAAACTAAAGCTTTGACTCCAGTAGTCAATTACAGTGCAGATCAGCTGGGTTTTATGTTATACATACAATCTTAGCGGTGTTTTCAAAGCATAATTCACATCGTTTTCGGTAAGATTTCCTCACGCCAGAGCATCCCTGGTGTTTGAGAAGCAGGACTGTCTCTAGTGTCCCCCGCCACCAACAGGGACGCACCAACATCTTCACACAGGGGACTTTAACGCTCGTTTTGCTCCCACGTGCCACTACGAGGGTCCAAATATCTGGCATTTGGACGGGAGCGCTGCATCAAACAGCCTCTGACCTTCTCCGCCGGACCGCGGAGCGTCACTGATGAGTTTTTTTCCCATCAGCCTCTCTGTCACGGTCAGAAGCCGGACTGACGGCAACCAGCCAGCTTTTTTTTCTCTGCCGTAACATCGTGAAGACCCTGGACAGAAACACAGTGATGGATGTTGTTTGTTTTTGTTTATTTGTTTTCAGAAGAGAACTATATTGAAATGAGATTATAGGAAAAAAACATATTACTGAACAAACCAGCAAAAGATATTTTGAAATACTTACAAAGGAAAAATGTATTGTGTAAAGGAATTTCAAGACTTAAAAAAATAAAATAAAAAGAAAAGGTTAATTTCTTAAAACAAAGTGGTGACTCAAAGCTCCAGATTATTTTTCATTTTGTTTTTCCATAGAGTGAAAGTATAACACTTCCTTAATTAAAACAACTTTAAATGCAATACCTGACGTTGTGACTATATGTTTAAATATTTGTATGAATATTATCTATTGTTCCAGTCTAATGTATTGGATGTGAACAGGATGCAGCTAATGAAATAATATTTTCTTGATTAATTCTTTGGTCTATAAAGTCATTGAAGTTGTTTATATTTCTGTCCAGCAGTCCAAAATTTCCAAAATATTCAATTTATAATTTAAAATGGAGAAAATCAGCAAAATTTCCGTTTTTTCAGAGGCCAAAACAAGATGATCTATTCCTGATTTGTGTGATATGTAGCTGAAGTGATTTTTATTATTATTTTTATTTTCAGCTTCAGTTTATCTTGTAACTTTTTTTTCATATTTTCTGTTTCTGTTCATATTCAATGCTGCGTTATTCAGGAAGCAGCGTCTGAAATCTGCTTATTATCATGGTTGATTGATTAATCCTTTGGTCTGTAAAAGTCTGTCACGACTTTCTAAAATCATATAAACGATGAATTTTTCTGTCCAGTTGAAAAAACAAAAACAAATTCAGTGTATAAGGATTTAAAACAGAAAAAAACAACATATTTACACACTCTTGAAGCTGAAACCAGATCATTTTTTACCACATTTGCTTGATAAATGACTCAAAATTTATAAAAATAATTAATACGTATCAAATCAAATTAAAAAGATTATTAATCGCATATCAAAATAATTCCCTAGCAATCAGTATCCGTTTTTGTCGTCTCTTTTTTGCTGTTTTTTTGTGTCTTTTGTCTCATATCTGCTCACTGCTGCATGGTTCAGTAAGCAGCGTGTGACATTCGGTCATTTTTATGATACATTGATTAATTCTTTGGTATATAAAAGTCTGTCTTTGCTTTAAAAATAGTTTAAATTTTCAGTTTATAATCATTTAAAACAAAGAAAACCATCATATTCTCATATAGAAGCCAAAACTAGGTTTTTTGTCATTTTTATTTTTTTAATTTATTTTTTGCCAGATTTGCTTAATAGATTACACA
>NW_024625397.1:0-3143 GCF_008729295.1 Plectropomus leopardus
TTAAGCCGTGTGTGAGTCTTTGTCTTCGTTGTGTGCAGGGCTTCATGATTCAGACAGGAGACCCCACGGGAACAGGCATGGGAGGAGAGAGCATCTGGGGAGGAGAGTTTGAGGACGAGTTTCACGCCACGCTGAGACACGACCGCCCGTACACGCTCAGTATGGCGAACGGAGGCCCCGGCACCAACGGCTCACAGTTTTTCATCACTGTTGTTCCAACCGTAAGTTTCCTCATCAGCAGTTCACAGTGTCAAAACAAACAAACTCAACAGAAGCCCCTTTTAAATATGCACATAAAACGCACATTTTGGGGCAAATTTTTTTCTTGTTCTTTTCACAGATTTCTTGTTAAACTCTTAGTCATTTCTTCTGTTGTTGCTCATCACCTTCTTCCCGTGTTTTTGAATGAACTAAAGCTAATTTCAGGTCTCAAATTGTTAAATGAATAATTTGATTGCGCTTCCGTCTTTGCTGAGCAAGTTTTTTGTGAAATTAGGAAGAAATATAAGCCTGCTGAGTTGAGTGATTGAAGTATAATAATAACCCGGGCTGTTCACTGAAGTTTTACCATACTTTAAAAAAAACTTCACATTTCTTTTTTTCTGATTTTTTTTTCTTTTGAATCTTAAAATCGTACTTGGAACCGATATCAGAACAAAAATAAGTGAAATTAGAATCCAAAACTGACATTTTTTCAGTGGTAACATTAAGTTGTAAGACTGTTTAAAATAATTATGTGTAATTAGTGTATAATATACAGTAGATGTATGTAATATATATGTATGTAGGTAACAGGATGTCTTTTTGAAGCTTATTATTAAAACAAGGATATTTATTAGAAACCCATTGCTGGTGGAGCCTGTAACAGAAACAAAACATTTGGCGTCTTTGCTCTAAATCCTTATTTTCCAGCTCACTGCTGTTCTCCAGCTGTGCCGCTGCATCTGTCGCTGGCACCAGATTCCAAAAATCTTGCGAGCAATTTTCCTATAAAGGTCCTGTCGTGTCTGCGTACAGCTGCAACGTTAAAAAAAACACATCTTCAGCACATAGATGTTGATGAACATCACAGATTCAGAGTCTGAAAATGGATGAAAAGACGTTGTTTTGTGATCGTGATGAATGTGTGTCTGCATGTTTCACTCAGCCTTGGCTCGACAACAAGCACACTGTGTTTGGAAGGTGTACGAAGGGCATGGAGGCCGTCCAGAGGATCTCCAATGTCAAAGTCAACCCCAAGACGGACAAACCGTACGAAGACATCAGCATCATCAACATCACCATAAAGTGACCGGATGTCTCCGTCAGCTCCTGTACAGTCCTGTTTTTTTACCAGTTATTAAAGAACGCTTCGAGTCAAACTGCACCGAGAGTTATTTGGCAAAAGAAGAAGAAACCAGGCCGACAAATCAGGTCAATTAGTTTATTTTACAGCAACACATTATGAATAATTTACAAAAGCCGTCATCAAGTCCACTGGTAACAAAGGTTCGGATGCGCGTTGTGCTTCTATGTTTCAAAAACAAATGGAAATGTTTTCACAGACTGTGGAAAGGCTTTTGAACACGTGCAGGTTTTTTATTTGTATTTTTATACATAGATACATGTAGTAAACATTACATAGCAATGAATAAAGATGAACTCAAAGTCAAACGATGGATCCTCAATAACGAGACGAGTGTCAGTGTTAGGTTTCACTAAGTTTCACATTAACTGAAGGCTGCTGATTAAAGGTACCGTCCCGTAAGCACTCCAGACACAAACAGGACTCGTCAGATGTTTAAATATTTTCTCAGTGAGATTAATACTCAAAGAGTCCACTAAGAAACAGCAGAAAGTTTATTTTGCTC
Source organism: Plectropomus leopardus (assembly GCF_008729295.1). Classification (NCBI taxonomy): domain Eukaryota; kingdom Metazoa; phylum Chordata; class Actinopteri; order Perciformes; family Serranidae; genus Plectropomus; species Plectropomus leopardus. Next base: position 1,851 of record NW_024625397.1, read on the forward strand.
CCAATGAAAACTGGTAGTGAGGCAGAAAAACAAGTGCATTCAACAAATTCTGCGTGCAAAACGGAGGCAGAATCGGTGCGTTAAAAACTTCTCACAACAGCCTCGTATCAAAGTAACACCCCCCGCTCATAAATAAGTTCAGTAAACAGTTTGTTCTGTAACAGAAAACATCCAAACTGGTGCGCCATCTCAAGACCAGCTGTGGCGTTAAATAGGTTCATAGACACTTAAAAAAAACAACAAAAAATATAACTTAAAGACCCCATGAAACATCCACTGCTATTGCTTACATTAGATATGAAGGCAAAGTGAGAGGAGAGCCGAAATCTGAAGTCTGAGGGGTTTGTTAGTGAGCGTCTGTGTCCCCACTCACCTGCAGATATACTGAATGTTGCTAAAAAGTCGTCAGGATTATACGATGTCGTCCGAGTATACTGAATCAACAGAAGGTACGAAAATCACTACAACACAGACTACCCTGCATTTACCTACTGTCACATATGGAGGCGGCTCTGATGAGAGAAAATACAGATGAATTCACTCTGTCGGGGCACACGGAGCATTTTTAACATGAAACTGGACCCAAATCAGCGAGCTATAGATGCAGGATAAACAGATTGTCTCTGGGGGAAAAAAAAAGGTTAGAATAGTAGAAATGAAGCGTTGGGTTAGACTGAAAGCTGCCTTAGAAAAGAAGCAGTGGGGAGTTTGTAGTTTTGTGTCGTTTCCATGATGTGAAGCGAGAGAACGTATTTACATCTTTTGTTTTCTTTGCTCACGTTGGTGCGCGAAGAAGGAAAGATGAGGCTCAAAGCCGCAGTCTGTTAGCTGATGGGCGGGGCTCAGAGGCTGAGGGGGGTCAGGGGAGAGTCAATGTGTGTGTGTGTGTGTGGAGCAGTGTGACATCATTTAGGCTACGTCCAGGACGCCGGCGGCCACCAGCTGCCTGGAGAGCCAATCCAGCCCCTCGTGGAGGCCCATCCCGCTGCGGGCGTCGCAGCCCTGGATGTGCCAGCTCCTCCCGCAGCACAGCTTATGAAGACTCAGCAGCTCCGTCATCTCCTCCACAGACACCACGCCGGGTACGTCCTGCACACACGACACACATCAGCAACTCTGCGCTAGGACAATGTGTGTATACTTCATTTATGTATGAAGAGGTGGGGTAAAAAAATCATAAAGCATTGTATTGCATGAAAATATTGTATTGATTCATGAACGCCAAGTATCAATCCTTAACCCTTTAAAACGTAAGCAAATTGGCTTGATTTATTTCAAAAAACATCAGAGGGC
>NW_024625398.1:0-3099 GCF_008729295.1 Plectropomus leopardus
AGAGAGAGAGAGAGAGAGATAGCACACATACACAATGACAAGAATTTTGCAATTTTGCATGACATATACCAGTGTGGGCATGGAGAATCTGTATTTACCCATTTAGGTATCTCTTAAACTTTTACTCTACTGACCTATCTCACTACTCAGGTCAAATTAATTTCTCTCTTCCACAGATTCAGCCAGTGCCCCAGAAGATGCCAATAAGTGGACCAAGCATGACCTAAACTGCAAGAACTAATTTGGACTGTTCGTCAGCAGTTTTTCAGTGTCTGTGACCAAAACTAGTTATAGGCATCATGTGTGGCAAGTTTAACTATAGTGTGACTCCAGATAAGTTCCCACCCTTCCTCACAGTGTTAATCATAAGTGGCTGCATTGTAGTCCTTGCCACCAAATTATCCTAGTCAGTAATGCAATGCATTTTACATTAAGTTAGTGATTTAATGTTTGCATCATATTTGCTTTTTGTATAAGCCGTAAAATTATTTTGAGTTTGGGTATTAGTTCATGGAGAATGTAATGCATACGCAAATACAGTTTCTCAGTGTCCATATCAGTTTATAAAAGTTTATCATTCTAATGTGTGTGTATGTGTGTGTGTGCGTGTGTTTGTGTGTGTTATAGAAAGAGAGGCGCCTATGTGTACTTGAGATTCAGCTATTATCTCAAAAATTGCAAGATCTGAGATTTAATATAAGCAACATGCATACTTCCATTAAAATGCAGTGAAATCAATTGAAACTAAGGTAGAACACCTTGTTAAGTGACTTTTATGTATAAATAAAAGTAATTGTGTAATGTTAATTGTATTTATATGGTGTATGTACAGATATAGATACACTTTTCAACCAAATAGTTTGATTCATTTTAAAAATATTTTCAGCTTTGTGCTTAGGTAAGTCGAGAAAAAAACTTTTACTAAAGGACATTTAAAAACATATATATGTTTCTGGCAAAAATAGCTAATGAAGCAAAAGTGTCAAATGGCTCAGCTTCCATGTGCATGTGTGAACTGAATTTTAACATATAGAAATCCTTACATGTTTATCACTTATTCTAGGGCATTTTCTGTTTTTAGATGCAGTATGGTGAGAAAATGGCTGTTGTGTAAAAACTACTGAAAATACAAGAAGTATTTGATACAGTTTTGTGCAACAGATTCATTTAGACATCCATTTTAAGTCTTAATTCTATATAAGTCTTATTATCTACGTGAAACCGGCCAGTGTACATCCAAGCATCACTTGGATTTTGCCCAGATTTAAGACAGTATAAAGCTAAAGCCTGCAGCTTCAGTATTAGCTGATGAGCAGGGTAGTACCTGCACCTGTCAACATGACACATTTTAGTCTATCTTTCTTCATTAACAGTGGGCGGACTTTGATCGATATGTGCAGTGACTCAGGCATGACTCAAGCATGGGACCATGAGAGCCGCCCAGGCTTTTACCAGAGACAAGATGACCTCTAACAACAGAAAACTAAAGTGTGTGTATATACATTTTAGAAAGTACTACTGGTTAATAGTGGAGATTACGGTTAAAGGGAGATGACTGATCACTGATCACTTGGAAACACGAAAACACAAAAAATATTTTACAGTCACATAGCCACCAAAGCAAGTGATACAGGCCTTTTTTCCATAAAGATATTGGTAGCTCTCTGAGACTGCCAAACTGTGAAGTTGCGGACATGATGTGTTATGTCCCAAGTAAGTCCAGTGCAAAATGCAAGGGCTGGCACTCACCTTACCCAGCTGTTGGTGGTCAGTAAATAGCTCTGATAGGAAAGCTAACTGCTCATCAATAGAAGCTTTTTTACATGGATCGGGATAAAAGCCCAGTCAAAACACAAATGACTTATGTAGCCACCTCAATCAACAGGGACCAGCCCAATCCAGCCCAATTGGAAAGACTTTTCACTTGGGTTGAGAGGGGTGGCGCAAACCTTTGATATTTGTTTAATAGGTAAACAGTAGTGCCCAATAACAATGAAAACCCTTAATATTACTGTTTCTTGGTGGTTGGAATGAATATACATTTTGCTAGTGATGCGCAGGGTCCTACAGGTTGGGCGGATTGGATAACCTTTTTTGAAAAGATCTCAAGTTTGAGGCAGGTCTTAAAACAACAAAGCAGCATTCTGAGTAAGTTCTTGTAAACTCACAGAAACATTGTACAATAATCCAACTTCCACTTTCTGCTCCACACTCTCTGTCTCTCTCACACAACAATCAGCGTTTCAGGCTTTAGATTATTCAGCTTTTGATCGGGAAAATCTGTTTAAGTCTGACACATTAAAATATCTCTGGTCATAATGCCCTGTAGGCCTAAAACTGTGCCCTCATAGCAAACAAGTGTATCTCTGTCTACCTTAAATGTGCAGTTCTGGAATGTCAGGTAAACAAATCACTGTAGGCTATCTATTAGCTGTGCGCTCAGAATCATAGGTTTAAGACATAACCACTTAAAAGATGGGTAAGTACCTGCTTACTGTCTATGTTTGCACTTTTTTAAAGAGACGTCTTACATTGTGATATTAACCGGAAATGTGAAATAATATAGCCAACAGCAAGTAGGTCATGACCAGAAACCTTTAGCTCCAGTTTACGGGTTTGTGGTTTGGGTTTGGGTCATTGATTAAGGCATGTTTATGGGGCAGGCGGCACAGGTTGTCACTCATAATGGCCTGTGATGGTGAAAGTTTTAAAATACCCTGACCTGCAGATCACTACTTTACACGTTTGCCCTGCGAATTGTTCAATTTATGTGGCTAATTAAAAGAAGGCCTTTTTTTATCTTTATGTAGTAGCTTTATGTAACATTGCTACAGGCTGAAATGTGGAGTCACTGGCATAATCATCTACCTCTAATGTCACCAGATGCCTGCATATAAGACGTGAAGGGAACATCAATAGATTGTAGAGTTGCCAATGGTTTGCGGGTAAGGTGTTTAAGGGACATCTGTAATTTGTAACTACAGAAAATAACCTGGGATACACTATCATTACTTACTACAAAAAGATATCAACAAGCAGAACAACTTGTTCTCCTGTACTTCACGGGTTGAATTAACTGAATTTTCTCAATGAAGTTGG
>NW_024625399.1:0-1106 GCF_008729295.1 Plectropomus leopardus
ATCACTAAAACAAAATATAAAATGTAATAAATAAATAATACAAATTAAAATGTGATAAACTATAAGATAATTATGAAAAAAGGTTTCAACAAACGATTTCAGGAGGCAATATATGTATTTGATCAATTAATTTTACTCTTTTGAAGTAATTGAAACAGTTAAATCTGCTGCATGTGGCCACTGGAGGGTAGTAGAGACAACCTCACTGTGCGCTGTCTATGGTGCTGAAACATTCAAAGGCATTCTCTGTCTCTGTGCTGCTCTCCATGGTGCTGAATAATTCAGGCACATGGTATATTCTACTTCTCTGATTTCATATCTCCTCTGTCCTTGATTAACTCACAAATCAATTAAGGACACCATAATGATGGACAGTCCAGTTCTTTCTGTTTTGTGCAAGAAGGATGAGTGGAGGAATCCACCTAACTGTTCCACCAATTGCTTGTCAGCCTTAAACACAACACAGCTGGCGTCTATGAAGTCCTGAAATTTAAAGTCAACTCCATGAAATGAGGGTTCATGTCATGAGTCATGTTGTCATTCAGCACAGTTACTGCCAAAACATTGATGGCCAGGATGTTACTCATTGTTGACTGCAGACTCATTCTCCAAATTGCGGTGATTCACACATTTGTTTGTCACTTTCATGTGTCACTGGGGCTTATTTTCCTTGAATAGATAAATTTAGACCAGAGTTGGACCATTTGACAAAATCAAATCAAATATGCCAGCTTGGTGGGTCACTTAGTGTCTTGAAACAAAAACATGTCAGGATAAGATCAGGCTTTCCAGACTAAGGTTTCTCAGGAAAGCAAGCATGCAGAGAGATTATAAAACAAATGTGGACACTGTTGCTCCATTCAGAATTAATGGATCAGGATATGTTGAACTCAGTTGGACAACCAGGAACAAGCTTGCAATAGATCACAAAAAAAGGCATACAGATCTTTTGTGGTATAATTATTTATTTTTATTTTGTTGGTGTGACATATAGCAAACAAATTAAACAATGGTGAAACAAAATATAAAGACATTGACACAATATATATGACACAGACATCATGATCGTTACAGTTTTTTAATTGTTTCAGTTAGCAGTGTGTGTG
>NW_024625400.1:0-3231 GCF_008729295.1 Plectropomus leopardus
AATATATAATTATAGGTGTAAATAGGACTTGATTGATCCTAGGAGAAAAATTAGAAGCTATCAATGTATAATAAAATAAATAAATAAATGAATAGATATTAATGGTTGTTTTTTTTAACCACAAGAGTAAAATTTCTAACCCTTTAGGTACTGTGTAAATACAGTACAAACTTAATTTTGCTGTAATTTTTGCACACAATTGTTTAAATAATAGTTTAAAAAAATACTTCTGCACACTCTCTAGCTCTCTCTTTTTAAGCATTTCTGTCATGGAGAAATACTCCATTACCAAGTCATGCATGCAAAATTCACTTAAAGTCAAATCAGTAATAAGCACTAAAATGTACATTAAATATTAAAAGTAATGTGCAAGTGGTGCTTTAATGGTGTCCTTTATCAAGATAGAGCTAATTTAAACTACGTCATACTTTTGGTGGTTAAATCTCTAACAATGGATCATATTTTCCTGTTTAAAAAGTGGAATAAAAGTGGAAATATTAAGTGGCATAAAATGGGAATAGCTAAAATAAAAGTACCCATGTATAAATAAACTCTTGCATGTATTGACAGTGTTTTTAGGGTTTTTTATGAGATGAAATGCAGAAGATTTGAGTGCCATACATTAAAAAAGGGACATGAACTTTACAGCAGGAATGTGGGTTTGTTTAGTGTTGAAATCAGTTTATCAGCAGGAATTCCTGCTGAGTTTCTGTACGTACGAACCTTTGTTAGTAAGGTGTTCACAGCCGGAAAGAAACTCAGAAACTGTGTAGATTAGATAGAATTTGTTGACAATAGTTAGAGATCTTTGTTGCTTCATGCTTCACTGCTGACAGCGCCTCACTTCTCTTCGCTCTCCTGCGTTCAGACGCTGCAGATGGGGATCTTGTTTGTGGCTCTGCTGGGCCTGAGCTCAGCGCTGGTGTGTCCTGATGGCGGCATGTGTGAGGACAAAAACACCTGTTGCAAGAACACCGAGGGAGGATACGGATGCTGTCCGCTGCCGCACGTGAGTCACGGTTCTGACACGGGAGCCAGTTATTTAATTTAAAGTGTTGGTAGCTGCTCAGTAATGTTCTTGTTGCTGATGCAGTTAAATGTCTCTCTGCCATTTAAACAGGTTCAGAGTATAAGTACTATGATCTTCACCAAAATGTACCAATGCCACCATGCAAAAACACTCCATTACAAGGAAAAGTCTTAAATTTATTCAGCATATCTATGATTTAAGATTCCTATTGTCTGCACACAGTTCTCAAAATATAGGCGGTTATATCAGCAGCTTGCAACAAACGGTGCTAACTGCACAAATCTAACAAACTGCCTTATTAATTTGGCTTTTAATTGAATTGTATTTATTTATTAATTTTATTTGCATATTTTAGTCTGTTTTACAGTTTTACTACTTTCTTTATCATTTTATTATGTTTTACTTTGTGCCTTTATCCTTTAATTTACCTCTTTTTAGAGTGATTTTACTTATTTACTAATGTAAAATAATTAAATTAACTGTTGGCAGCTGCTCAGCAATGTTCTTGTTGCTGATGCCGTCAAATTCGAGTGTCTTACTGCCGTTTAAGCAGGTTCAGAGTACAAGTATTTTAGTCTTTACCAAAAAGTAGTAATACTGCTCTTCCATTATAAGTGAAAGTCTTGAATCCATTCAGAGCAAATCTATGATTTAAGATTAATTTTGTCTGCATATGGTTCCCTGCATAGAGGTGGATAAACCAGCAGCTTGCAGCAAAAAGTGCTAACAGCGTGAACGAGGTCCGTTTCACACAACACACGTCAGCAGCGTGTGAGCAGCGCCAAACGTGTTGGGGGTTTTTTTCGGCGCCCATGTCAACAAGTTAGAGCATTCAAATTCAAATCGGCTTTATTGGCACGAATGTTTACGTCACATTGTTGCCAAAGCAAAACAATTTTAAATGAAGAAATAAATGACAGAAATACATATACGTACTATATACGTACTGTTTTAGTTACATGGAAACATTTAGCGTAGAGCTTGTTTCTCTTAGTTTATGACAACATTCAACATATTTTGCAGCTAAAACTGCACGCCGACTTTTCTCCGTACGTATATGAGGCAGTTTCTGAAGATCTGGAAAATGGATAAACTCAGGATATATGTCTTTTATTTTTTCAAAGAAATGTTCTCATAAATCGTCACAGTGTAGCAGGAAGTGAGACTCAGTCTGGACACGTCTCTGATGACAGAGTGGACACAGTCTGGCGTCCCTGCTCAGTCTGTTGTGTCTGTGACGGCCTGTTTCACTCACTCTGGACATTATCAACGTTTTTCCTCCGTTCCCGCCTGAGCAGCACTTGTCACGTGCGTCTCAGCTTCGTGTCTGCCGCGGCACATCCAAAAAAAACGGTGGCTTGCGTATTTTTTACACTCGCCGCTTGTTTGTCAGCAAAAATAGACAGTGAACATGTTGTTTTGGTGATTACATTGACTCTATACCAGCTTTTACAGCAGTTTAAGTGTCAAACAGAGAACTTAAGGAGCGTTCACAGTGAACTCTGAGCTCATCCTACACGTCATTTTCTGCTGCTCGGTGTTTGCAGCGCGCTTCAGTAGCTTTCGTCGTCCCTCATCATCACTTTTTTAATCCTCCTGCAGGCTGAGTGTTGTTCAGACCACCTCCACTGCTGCTACGAGGGGACGGTCTGCGATCTCGTCCACGCCAAATGTGTCAATAAGACAGTTTCGCTGCCCTGGATGAGACGAGTTCCCACCAAACAGGTCCTGCTCGTCCCTCAGGTCGGTCTCCTTCAAGTCAAAGACATGTCTTTTTTTTTCAGAGTATTGCGTACAATCACGACATTTCCAGTGTTTTCCTGCTGCTTTAAAAAAATGTAGTAATACAATTTTGATACGCTGAAACAACCAGCATTTTTAAACCAGCATTTTGTCAATACTCCTCTTTTCGTTGTTGTTTTTTCCTTTTTTAAACCATAAAATATATTTAGAAGAGCCAATAAAATAATATAAAGTAACATAAGATAAAATCTTTGTGTATTTATATACATATGTATACTCCTACATGTGTACAAATACACGTGCACATATGTTTACCCACATGTACATACATATACATATAAGCACACATAGACCCAAAAACACATACAACTACATGTTAAGGAAAATAAATGATTAAATTAAATAAATAAATAATACAAAGTAAATAAGATAATAAAATAAGATTACAGATAATAAAT
>NW_024625401.1:0-3688 GCF_008729295.1 Plectropomus leopardus
AAAAAAAGTTGAATTGTGGTGTTAATCCGACAAAACTGGACTTTTAAGTAAAGGATGTGGATATTTCCTCTATCACTGACCGTCCTCACTATGAAAACGGTTTCAAATGTTTTCTGGAAACACATCATAAGACAAAAAAACCAAAAACATTTAGATTCAGTTCACCTTAACACAATAGATGAATTCAGGTTGTAGGAGGAGGTAAACACGCCGCCAGCACTGTGGCGGCATCTCACTTGCAAACCCACACAACAACCCTGTGATATATGAAAGGCTTTTACTTTTTAATTTGCGATTGCCAAGAAACATGTCCAGGAGCTCCAGGAGGACGTGTTACTATATACTGGAAATATAATCATCAAATGGTATTAAAATAAAGGTTATAATGAAAAAACTGTTGAGTTTCAACAGATCCCCGAGCTAGGTGGCACTCTCTTTTTTATTATTATTTTTATTAAGTGATAAATTTCTTCTGATTACAACACCCTAACCCAACACAAGAAATGATAGATGATACTTTAGTACAACCATAAAGTATTTCTACTTTTACTTTTTTCCGATTTTATGCTCCTACGACTCAATTTCAAAAGCCAGTGCACTTTTTTACTTCACTATATTTATTTGATAACTTTATTTCATTGGTTCTTTTAGTTTAACTAATAAATTATGAAACGTTTTTGTGCATTAAGCTATAAAGTGTTTATAAAGTAGTCGAAATGAGCTTCACTGTGAGTTTTAAAATGATGACGACATTAATGCGTCAATAATTATAATCTCTTTACTTTTGGTACTTTTTTGAATTTTTTATGACATGTCAGGACATTTGTGACAAAATGAGGTATTTTTTAACAACATGCTGAGATATTTCAAACCTTGTTTGTTGCAAAAAAAAAAAAAAGTTTTACTTTGTGTCTGGACATTTCAAGGCATTTAATTTTTTTTTTTTGTTGCTAAAGCCAGGTATTTTTTAACAACACGTCAGGACATTTGTAGCCTTATTTGTTGTGATGAAACTGGGTAATTTTTAAACATTTCCAACAGTGTTTGCTGTAACAAACTCGTACTTTAACGGGGTGTTGGGAAATCTTTGTTGCTATAAACTGGGTATTTTTTATGTATGATATTTACAGCCATGTTTGTTGTGAAAAAAACAACATATTTTTTAATGAAATAAAGACATTTCCAGCTGTGATATGTTTTGACCACAAGTATTTTTTCAAACCAAAACTTGGTTGCTTTACTTGTGTAGTTTTACTTCAGTGAGGTATTAGTATATGTATTTAGGGTGAAGGTTTTTTTTTTGTCATGAACAACTTTCACATTTACATTGTGTCTATCCGTGATCACGTGTCTTTTTCGGAGCCTCTAACGTCTAACCTTTAACCTTTTTCCCAAATATCCGTTTTTAATGGCCTCTGTGTGTACACGCAGTGTTCTCCTAATGACAAGTCAGTGAGTTCAATTTCCTCTGTCTGACATCCTCCTTTTAAAGACAATAACAACAGTCCTCTGTTCACTGTTTGTTTTTAGGTCGAGTGTTGTTGTCATGTTGCTGTCTCCTAGCAACAGCTCCTCCAGCCAATAAATGAGGAGCTTTGCTCAAATTGCTGCCTGGCAACAAATTTACTTTGAGGTATAAACAGTAGTTTGTTGCAGGAGCTCTTCTGTGATTCCTTTTTCCCTTCATCCGTCCATCATTTCTTCTGTCCATTTCTTATTTATTTATTTATTTATTTATTCACTGCTTCTTTCCTTTGTCTTCTCTCCATCTCTCTATGTTCTCCTCCTTTCATTTTATTATCTTATCAGTTATTTTTCTCCTCATTCACTCTTCCCTCTTATTTTTTCATTCCTTTAAAATTTTTGGTGATTTTTAAAATTTTTTTAGCGTTTTCTGTCCTTTCAGCACATTTTTTTTTCTTCATTTTTTGGTGATTTTTTTTTTTTCATTTAAAATTGGAGATAATTATTTTCCTTTGAAAATTTTGGTGATTTTTAAAAATTCTTGGTGATGATTTTTTTCTTTAAAACTTTGGTTCGGGTTTTATTCTTAATGTTTTTTTTTTCTTTTTGCTGTGATTTTTTTTCTTAAAAAATGTTTTTTGTCTTTCTTTTTTGCAATTTATCTTTTAAATTGCAGATTTTCTTTCTTTTAAATTTTTTGTCGATTTATTAAAATTCTTGGCATTTTTTTTCTTTAAAACCTTCGGCAGCTGTTTTTGTGATTTTTATTCTTTTGAAATTTTTTGTGATTTTTGAAGATAACATGTCTTGCAAACCTGCGGGCCTGCCAAAATAAAAGTCACAAAAATGGCACCCTTTATTACAGCCAGAAACTATAAACACAGAAATGACTGTTAATTTCATACATTTCTGACACTTCTTGCACACATCATATGGAACAAACACCACATGCATCCACTGTGAGTCACTCAGAGAGGCTCGAAAAAATAAAAAATATTTGTATCTTTGGGGAGGGTATAAAAAAAAAGAAAAACAATTTAAAAATTTGAATATAGAAAATAAAAATAAAACAGCCGCCCCCTCCTCTGGTGGTAAATGGTGTGTACCTGTAAACACTTTTCTAGTCTTTTTGACCACTGCTCGACATAGTTTCTCCTCCTTCATCCCTCCCTCTGTTCCCTCTTTCATTCCCATCCCTCCCTCCCTGCTTACCAGTGAGAAGACAGGAAACAGGAGCCCGATGATGAAGCAGGTGACCAGTTTGACGGCCCAGTGTCGTCTCCTCCAGCCCGGGAAGCCGTCGTACCACAGCGTGGCCAGCAGCTGCTGACAGTTGGGCTGCGCCACAAACTGCAGAGACACAAAAGAGAGACGGTGAGGAAACAGTTTAAATGTCCTTTACTGGAAATAAATGAGTTATAAAAGAGGAACAAATGAGCAAAAAGACCAAAATCACAGTGTGACTTTGCCACTCTGTTTAAGTGGCTCATGTATCATTCAGAGGTGTTTTTTGAAAATTAAACAGCTGATAAGAAACGTCGTAACCTTCAAAACAAAGTTTCTTTCTTCTTTCATGGAGCTCATTGTGCGCTCGCGTCTCTCTGTGTGAAAAGTCTTCACAGCGACAGTCTGTAACTTGATGATCTTGAGATCAAAGTGTTCACCGTTTCCCCGTATTTTTCACTTTTTCACCTCACGCAGATGAAATAAACAGATCCTGATCAGCATCTGAGAAACATCCTCTGATTCTCTGTCAGCGTGACGCTTCGACTCGAGAGTGCAAAGCTTTTTACGTTTCTTATTTACAAACCATGAACAAGAAAACACTTCAGGGTTCATGCACAGTGTTTTAATACTTTTCCGGGACTTTTAAAGATTCTCTGAAATGACCATCAATACTCCACTCTACTATAAAATAGCATTTTTAAATATATATTATTTTAAAAAATAATGAATTCAGAACAGGTTTTAAAATAAGTATTTAAATATAACTTATGAACTATTTATTTATTATTTTCTTAGAAATTATTTATGAGAGGGAAGAGGGTGGTGCATCAAGGTGAGGCATGTTAAATCATTTTTATAAGCACTGAGAACACTTTTCAGTTTTTTAGCTGCTGATTGTTAAAGTAAAAAGATGGCTTCAAATGCATGTTTTCTTGAAAAAACTGTCTTTCTTTTCTTTAAGTTGAAATTGTAAAATTTATATGATTTGGGGTAATTA
>NW_024625402.1:0-2718 GCF_008729295.1 Plectropomus leopardus
GGGAGGTTAAAGTTCAAGAGTAGGCGGACACGGAAGTAAACCAGAACCAAACTTTTCTGGTTTGCAGGACAGTGATAAGCGTTTATCTGCCGTTGTTATGTTATTCAGGTCTCTTGCAGGGAGTGCCTGCGCTCTACTTGGAGCTGCAACAGCCTTCAAATTTGGTAAGCTTGCAACCAAGCTCGCGTGCATGTAATTTAGCACGTTAGCTGGTGTATTTAGGTGAACGTTAACTAGTTACTGGTGGCTGACATGTTTTTATTTTGACGTGTCTTAAGACGAGAGCTGTCAGGTGAACACAGCTAGCCTGTCTTAGCAAACACCTTATTACGTAACCTCCTCACAGTAAGTCAGGTTACATCGATGCCGTCGCGTGCTGGCTGATAAATAATGTATTTGTGTGTTTTTGTTTAAAGTTAGCATCGACGCTAACGTTGTTTACTTGATGGTGTCATGTCACAGACAGCTTACAGGCTGAAGACGTGTCCAGTGACTGCAGCATAATGGCATTCATATCCTGGTGTCTGTGGCTGCATAATGTAAATATTTATAGGGACAGGGCCCGTACAGATGAGTAATATGTGTACGTATGTTTAATTTACAGGAATATTTTAGCGATCCTCGTGGGGAAATTGTGGTTCGTTACAGTCGTCATGATGTCAAACATAGAGAAATATAGACCAAAACAGAAATGAAGCAATAATAAAAACATTTAGTACTAGTATGTGAATATTTAAACATTTTAGATATGTATAATGTGATGAGTGTGTGAAGTTTAGAAAATATGAAATATAAATAGAGTAATAAAAACAAGTAGCGTCAGGATGTGAATATCTAAAAAAAAAAATATATATGTGTGTGTGTATTTGCGTGTGTGTAAAACGTGCTGAGTGTATAAAGTGTATACTAAATCAAGTAGAAATTCAGTAATAATAAACAATTAGCGATAGTATATGAATATTAACATTATGAATATGTAAAGTGTGCTGAGTGTGTAAAGTATGCAAAAAATAAAATAGAAATACAGTAATAATAAAAAACAATTATCACTAGGATTTTAATATTTAGAAATTATAAATATGTATTTGGCAACAATACATATAAGCTTAATAGTATTGTTAGTAGATTGTGAGCCTGTATTATAACTCTGAAACAAGACCATGTCTATCAATGTTGGTGTTAATTTATTGCAAGAAGCATATAGAAGCATCCTATAAATATATAAAATTGTTGTATATGTTGTTATATAATTGCATATATGGTATATGGTATAAAATTCATCATATAGATATTTTTTGATACATGTACATATAGTAGAATTTTGCTATGGGTATTTCATATATGTTATTAACTCCATTATATCTCCATAAATACAGACGATGTTTGTATGTGATCACAATATATTGCATTATAAATAACATATATGGCAACATCACTCTTGATATAGGGGCATATATGTCATATATTACATTTTTGTATAGGTTTGCGTGTCTTTCTACAGGAATGAAATGAATTGTTTAAGACTAACAAAGACTGTCGTCATGTCAGTGTGTCAAATATTGACTTGTGTTCTCTCTCAAAGCACCTGTGGAAGTCCAGGCCCAAGCAGCTGCCCTCCTTCACAGCGCCGTGAGGAAATCCTCTCTGGTGGAACAAGCAAACATGAGGGTTGAACTTCTTCCTGCACTCTCTGACAACTACATGTACCTCCTGATAGATGTGGACTCCAGAGAAGCAGCTATTGTTGACCCTGTGGAGCCAATAAAGGTCTGTGCATTATAGTATAGTATTTTTATTTGAGCATATCCATTCTATGCAACCCTGTTTTTATACAAATGCATTCGATTTTAAAGTCAATTTAACACCACCACTTTGTTATGGTACTGTATGCATGTGTGTTGTCCTCTCACCATAAAGATATATGTAGGACTGTCAATAATGTCCATTTTGGGGTAATGCAGCAAATTAAATGCTTGAGCGGTCAGAGTACTTAATCATATAATGAAAGCAAAATGATATACAAGTTTAAAATCACAAAAACAATGTTTCCAAATATCATTCCTGTTAATGTATTTGCAACCCGTCCACAGGTATAATTTGGATGTTATCACTGTGTAAACAATATGGCAACATTTCCAAAGGTTGGCAAATTTCTATTGTCTCACAGTATGTAATGTACTGTCATTTGATGCAAGGGCAACAGCTCTGGTCCCAAAGAACCTAAAGGCTAATACCTTTTATAATTTGGTGGTCAGCTACTGCATTAACAAATATTAACAAAAGGAAGTAGAAAAGAACCCATATATGTTTATGTTGTCAAGTTTGAAACAGTATATAGATTAAACTAACCAATATTATATAAAGAAGTTAAAATTTCCCCCACATTGACCAGCTTTCACATCAACATGTCTCAAGCTGTTACTGCATTATTCCAATAACGATAATATTATAACAGTCAAAAAGGGCATGTTTTGCATAAAAAGTACTTTTATTTTTTATGTGTTTAATACACTTTGCTATTGGTATCTCTGTGCTTGTACTTTGGTAAGTTTTTGAATGCAGTATTGCAAATAAAAGCACTGCAAAACTACTTATATTTAAGCCTACGTTCAACAAAATTATATTACTGCATTTAGGGCTACAGCTGATGATTATTTTCAGTTTACGCTCTCTATATTTTTTTGATTAATGTTTAAGCTGTAAAATATAAAAAAAATA
>NW_024625403.1:0-2831 GCF_008729295.1 Plectropomus leopardus
GTGACAATAAAGTTTCCTTGAATCCTTGAAAAAACAATCAGTAAAGGCACAGCAGATTTTATAACTTAGATTTGAAAGTGTTAATTGTTAATTGTTGATCCATCCCTTAATTTTCAGCCCTATATCTGGGTCACATAAACTGATAAATAATATTATTGGGAATTTTCATTTAAAAAATGTGATGTAAATTATAACGTAACTAATAACGAATTGCAGGCCTCATTGTCTGTACTAGTTTGACCGGTATGAAAGAAGTGTTCAATTTCATTCTGTGTGGTATAAAAAACAGGTTAATTTGTATGTTAAATGTTGCGTTTAGTGACAGGTTTATAATCGTTCTTCCTGTAGGGAGCAGCATCTGTTACAGAGTTTTACGCCAAAAACTCTCGCTGGACAGAAGGACTCATCTCGGCCTCCAAAGCTGTGGGCTGGGGCGCCACGCAGCTGCTGTAAGAATCCAAACACATATATTATTATCATTAGTTATAAATCCTGAATATAAAATGGTATAATAAACGTGTACTTGGCCTCTTTGCTGTCAGGGACTCAGCTGACCGCGTCGTGGGTGAACAGGGAACGTACGAGGAGCTCATCGCCTGTTCGCATGAGATCGCCGGGAGCACGGCTCAGCTGGTCGCTGCCTCGAAGGTGAGGCTCTTTCACACACAGTTCCCAGTAAATACAGGGTTAACCCTTCAGGTACTGCTACTGACTTTCACAATTCACTCAGTCAGGATCATTTTCCGTCTAAAATGTCACTAAATATTTTCAGAAATATTGCGAGTGAGGAGCTGTTTTTGTCTGGTGCAGATGTTTTTTATTTATTTATTTATTAATATCTTTTTTTTTATAGGGAAAAATGCAAAAAAATATAGTACAAATCCCGCCTGTTACAAACCAGCTGTGGTAACTGATGTTACACATACAGAGATTAAAGCTATTTCTAGTTTTCAGCTCCTGTCCTGAGTTAGGCTTTTAATACAGAAAAAGAGAAAAACAGAAGATATTAGGGATATGTATTATATGTAATGTCATGGGATTTTTCAGACATTTCCCCTCATTTTTTATTTTTATAACTGTTGGAGTTTTCAATATTCCATTAAAAAGTACAGAAAAAAGTCCAAAAATTGAATTGACATTTTAGAGCTAAATTAAATATATACGTGTGTGTGTGTGTGTGTGTGTGTGTGTGTGTGTGTGTTATATATATATGTATATACACACACCAGAAACAGCAGTATTAAAACTTTTACATAGATCACTACTCAATTACTACTAAGAATGACAAAAGAAGACGACAGTATAAATTTAATAGAATCAGGTGAAACATTAACATAATCATGTACAAATATAGTAAAAAAAAAAGGTAAGTAAATGAGGAAAAAATAAGACAATTTAACGATAACAACTACAACAACAACAATAATGATGCGTGTATGAGAATTAGTGCCGAGTCTGACATGAAATTAGTGACAAATATATATATATTTTTATGCCTCTTAGTGTTTGACAGAATAAACTATCAGCAGTTTACATTGGGACTAGTTCCTCTTGATATGCATTCAGGTTTTGAACTATATCCACTTTTTTATCTCAATTCTTCTTTTGTACAGCTTCATGATTTTTTTTCTACAATATTTTTAGTAATTTTTTTTTATTTTTCACTGCGAATCGACCCTTTAAAAATAAGCATAATACGATTTTTTATTTTTTTGCAAATGTTGAATGTAGGAGTAGCTGTTTTCTCTACATGGTACCCCAAATTTCTGGTAAAATTAAACATAATACCAGCACTCACAGATGAATTTACTTATATAATGTGGACAAAAGAACAGAAACAGAAGCATAGATAGATAGATAGATAGATAGATATTTTTATTGTCACTGTACAAGTACAATAAAATGCTGATGGATCAAAGCTATAGATGCCTAAAATCTTGGAAAAATAAGTAATAAATACTCTAAACTTAACCAGCTTTACAAATGTACAGTAAACAGTACAAAACAATAAATAACTGAGGTAAAAATACAGCTGCAAAGACATCATTAGTGTATTCTTCACTCAATCGCTGTATCCGTGTAATTTCAGGTGAAGGCCGACCGCAACAACAAGAAGCTGCACACGCTGAAACAGGCCTCGCGGCACGTGAACGACATGGCAGCTGTGGTCGTCACCTCCACCAAACACGGACAGCAGCAGATCTCCGACCAAAGTGAGAGGGGGAGCGCAGGGAGTGCGTCAGATATCTTCTGCCAAAGCGTTTTGTAAACATCGGGGTCGTTGACGTTTAATGTGATGACGGCAGAAGATGTAAAGTCAGAATGTCGCCAAAATCGGTGGAAAATATGCACAAAACGTCATCGCAATTCATGGAAAAGTTGTTGATATTTTTCATTGTGGACCAAAGAGGTTGAGAGACAAACGTTTTCGTAACTCTGTGATGTCGTTCCAGGTGTGATGGACTTCTCCGGCATGTCTCTGATCAAACTGAAGACGGAGGAGATGGAAGCTCAGGTGAGTCCAAACCTTTATCCTACAGAGTAACTTTCATCCCGGACTCTATTTTCTCATGTTTCTGTGCTTTAGTGGCTGATATGAGCAACGTTTTTTGAAACTGGTCCAGTAAAGAGAGAGAGCGCGCAAAGCCCCCGGTGTAACCAGACGGGGCAATCGTGCACCGTCACCGAGCATTCATTTAAAGAGGTTATTTTTGCCACAGACAAGCTCAGATTGTTATTAAGTGTCTGAAGTTTCTCTCAACTTTTACTTGATCCAGTCTGTGTGTTATTGAGTCTGAATCTCACTCGAGAAGTCTCATCTTAAGACCTCG
>NW_024625404.1:0-3896 GCF_008729295.1 Plectropomus leopardus
TGAGCTCCAGCTCAATCTCGATCAGCTTCAACAGTAAAGTGATGTACACATTAATGCACCGGTAATTATAATCCAATAATATTACAGGTATCATTCTGAAACGGGCCATTTTACATAACAAGTATTTACTTAGACTACATTTTAATGCTACTCTTGTTGAGTTGATTGATATTTCCAATGAAGGACTTTTAATTTCAACAAAGTATTTCTATGCTGTTGCTACTTGTGCTTAAGAAAAAGATTTGTGTAGGCTACATCTTCCATCACTGTATGTTTATTGGAACACATGACCAATCATACTTGTTTATGTAATAGCACTTACATGAATTGTACTTAAAAACAATTTGCAGTGGGTTCAAGTTCGGTTTGGTTGTTTTTCTAAGACATTTACTTTAAATCAGGTACTGTTTTCATCACTGCCAACATCTGACATCCAAACTTTCAGTCTTCTGCCAAACAGAAACCTTTCAATGCAACAAACAATCTCATGTTATTGTTTCCACATCATTATCATTATTATTGTTTATCTGGTGAGTCAGATTTTCTGACTGGATAACTAAGCATTGCATGATATAATTTCCAGCTTCGAATATGCCATCAGGAGGTGCTGAAAATCATTCCCACCACTCCAAACTGCAACAATAACATAACTTTGACATGGAAATTAAGGCGAGTTAATGCTTCCTGTGATGGATCACCATCCACATGCAGGTTTCAAGTCACCACAGGCTAATTTTTAGATTCTGGTGATGTAAACTGGAACCAGAAGGTTGGAAATTAACCTATAAGTCTACATGGGTTTAAGAAAATTGTTGTAAAACCCATTTACACCCTTTTTTGGGCAAAGACGAATTCTTCAAAATTGATCTGCTGTTGTTGAACTGTTGTTGTTTAAGTGAACAAGGCAGAAAAAGCAAAAATCAAGAGGTGGAATTTAAGACCAGTTTCTCTTCATCTATCCCTCTTGCCACTGCAATCACAGCTAACACACAATACCAGCTGGTACTGCCTGCTGTGGTGGTGGGCTTCAAGTGCATGTTGTAATTGTAGATGCTTTCAAAAGAATGAGGTAACTTCAACAACTGACATTGCCAACAAACTGCACACACAGGATTGATTTTTTTTTTCTCAACCAGAGGAAACTTGCTCCCATCAAAGAAACAGCCCTCTCCTTCTCCCTGGTCATTTAAAGTAATGCAGTTCTGCTCTCCACTTTGAGGTAGCATCCAGTCTGATTGGTCCAAAAAAAGCAACAAAGCGGAAAGTGAACCAATGTCAGAGAAGACAGGCGAAGACAAGCTCATCATGATAACGTCAGAACGTGTAAGACTCGAAACTTCTCTTGGGTGTTGTTAATCTGTCAGAACCTGCTGTTATGATGTATTTAAGAGCTCAGAGCCATGATTTCATGCAGGCATGTTGAGCAAGGGGCGGCCTCCTGCCAACAAAGTCGATTCTTTGTGACATGCAGTTGTGTTTTTTCAACGCCTACGCAGTTTCGCTAAATTGTTGACTCTATGGCATTAGAATTTGTGCCACTCTATGAGAGCCACATTGAGGGCAAATGTGAAATACGCTGTGTGTCACTGGCACTCAAATGGTAACCTGCAACTTCAGTGTCAAGGATAATTGCAATAAGGTTATGAACTCCACCTGACAGTAATCTGGGAGAGGTCATGGGTTACATACTTAAGTGAAGCATAACAGACAGAGAGAGACATATAGGGAGAGATCCTGTCATCAACAGCTTAGTATGAGCTAACGTGTTATAAGCGATGCAGCAATATCCCAATTAAACCATTCAGCATTACAGAGACTGAGTGACCAGGTGGGGACAAGCGACTGGGCAAGAGACAGATATAAGTACATAAAAAACCCAGAAAGAAATTTAAGCAGCTGCATTTCATTTATAGGTATATAATCTAAGAGCCCTTTCACACATACCTCAGTTGGTGCAAAACTTTTGGACATTTCAGTTTGATCGAACCAAAATTTCAGGTTTGAAACTTCTCCTGGTCTATAATCTGAACCAAGCAACCGAGCTTGGGTCTGAGGAAAAGAAGCGGTCTTAAACTGAACCATTGTTCTTTTTGTTTCTGGTGTGAAAACATTTTTTGGATTGTTCAGACTTACAAAACAATTACAGGAAGTTTTGTCAGGCTATCATCAAGTGATAAGAGTAGTGTTTAGTGCCTCAGTGCATAGTGTGTGTGTGTGTGTGTGTGTGTGTGGTTTGGAGAGAGAGAGGAACGATGGCTGAGCTTCGAGCAGACAGGTGATGGTGTTCGTGACAGAGGAGAAATTAGCCGTTAAGTTGTCCAGTGGCAGTAAAAGTACAGTGTAGGTGTCCATTAATAGCACAACATAACAAAATGAGCCATGGTAGCACATGGGAGCTAAAGGAGACAAATGTATAAAGAGTCAGTCAGAAAAACTCACAAAACTCTGACACTTTTTAATATTTTCCAAGAGGATTGCGAGATGCGATATGAGAGGACCGAGGAGCTTGTCTACAAACTAATCCATGTCAGGTAAAGAGACATGCAGGTCACCTAGGCGATGATGACAAGACATGAGACAGGTATATCACCTATAGTAATTTAGTGCACTGGCATAAATGCAATGTAAAAACAAAACTAACCAGATTGAACATATGAAATATAATAAAAATATGAACCTTGGATCAGACTGTCAGGTGAGAATAGGCCCTATGTGTATCTGAATTATTTTGTACATTGTTTTTCAAAATTAAGCCACAACTCACACATACCGACGTACAAACCAGATGCCAAAGCCAGATGTTTATTATGCATATAAATTGTTTAAAATCCAACTGTTAACATGTACAGGTATGTCATATTCCAAAAATGTGTGCTATTATGTTGCCAAATAACTGCCAGAAAGATCATACAAATCAACTAACACAAAAACCAGACAAGTTCATCTCAAAGTACACTAACCAGTGATACCTACACATAAAATTATTTTGACATATTGAATAAATAATATTAGATTATTGTTCCCCCCATATATTTTCATCTCTCTTATAAATAAGAACTGAACGTGAGTTGAAAAAAGTCTATACACAGCAATAAAGGCTTCCTTACACAGAAAAGAAAGTCCATTTACTGATCACTGCATAACTCAGAAATGTTAAGACAAGCTCAGTATTTGATTATTTGCGATGCTATGCTAGATGAAATTCAAAAATATTAGGGCACTTTCATTCAGATGAATTTGGTTGCTGCTTTCTGGATGTGTTACAGTCATAAGGCACTCAGGGCAGAGCTGCTTTGCAGGCTGTGACATACCGGCATAGAGGTGGCTCTGTGTAGTAGTTTGCATTCAGTTGCATGCCATACAGCTTGCTTTGCTTTTAATGACGAGTTGGCCCTTTTAAATTTTATATTTCAGAAAACAGAACAGAGCAAATAATCTGGAAACAATATTTTTCATGCTTTCTTTTTTTTCCATATTTATTCAGACCTGGAAATATCAAATTCCACACTTCTCGGAAGCGACCCTGTATTAATGAAGAGTTGGCGGAGGTTTGATGAGGGGCATGTTTTCTGTTTTATCATTAAAAGTCTGGGATTCTTTCTTTCAGACGTACTATTACGAAACCTGTCATCATCTTCCTTTTTGCGAGATTCAACTGAAAGCTTCCATTTTCCACCTACTGGCTTCACTCCACCTCCACTAACCTCAGCGTCTAGACTCCAGGGGAATCGTGTCCTATCTTCCACCGTCATATCTAATCACCAAAGCCCCTCTCTATCTCAATAATTATTGATATGCATAATCGACTCTCGTTATTGTAACATACCTCAGGGACAAGACACATGCTGTGTAACTTGACTCAGCTGTGAGTTCACTTATTAGCTCAATTGTGTCTT
>NW_024625405.1:0-3592 GCF_008729295.1 Plectropomus leopardus
TCTCGTTTCATCATGCATACACAAGCATGAAATCAGAACTAACGCCCCATGAAAACACAGCTCCACTTCTGGAATTCAAGACACGTTTTAGCATTTCTGACGTGCAATTATTTGCAGTCCCCTGTTTAGACAGCAGGGGTCACAGTGTCATACAGGCTTCCTGCATCTATTGACTGTCCCATCAGCTCCCTGGGTAATCTATGGAACGACATGAAATCTGCCCAGTTGCAGTAATCCCACAATACTGCATTACTCCTGCAGCAACTCACAGCTCACATGACATTAAAAAATGTAAAGCTCAATTACAACAGTCATTTCAGTACATGCACATAATTGCATGTGAGTGCGTGCAGTACAGAACGCCGCCAGCAGGGCATGTTGCTGATGTTGTTGTCACACCAGATGTAGATGCACTATGACACGCCATGTTACATAAGTCAATGGGGCATAGACGTGCTTATTAAGAGGGGTTTATGGGATGAGACTGGCAGTTTATACTGTCTAGATAAACGCATGTATGGTCTGTGTGTAAGGCTTTATAATAGCCTATAGAGGCACGATACTTGCATGACAAGAGCAGAGCAGATGTGCCTCTGCAGTGCTGACTGACAGCTGGAAGGCCCCTGTCAATATAATGTAGCTGAGATAGGAGCTGTGGCTGACTGTCCCTCTTCGACTCTCAGTGACAGCGGTGACCGGCTGCTGTCTTTTTCAGCTTGCTTTAAATTTTCTTGGTAAGATAGGACACAAAAAGCAATGGTTTATTGTGTATCATCGACTTAATATCTTTGCAATTCGCAAGGAATACATTCACATATTTCATCAAGAGAAATTTGGAGCAGCAGTGCAAGGTATATCACAAGTCAGTCAAAAAGAAAAGGTTTTGCCTTCCCTAAGTGCTCTTAATTGGCCGCCTGGCAAAACGTCCGTCCTTATCATTGCATTTCTGCATTTCATCTTTTTTTCTCCTGCTCTGGCCAATTATCCTCTCCACTACTTTTTCTAATGTCCACATTTTATCCTGTCCTGTGATAAAGGCGATGCTATCTGGCTGCTGGTGTTGTCCTGCATCTCAATGTAATCCTCCCATGAAAAGAAAAGAAAGGACATAGGTCTCACGCTCTTTCTTTATTACTCTCCTGTGTCTGTCTAACTGTCTTCCTCACTCTCTCTATCACACACTGGTATCACAAGGCTACACCAATCCCAAACAATAGTGTTTTTTGTGCTGTTGCTGTAGTTCTTTAATGCACTAAAAGCCCATGTACTCTGTGTTATTGTGTGCTGTCCCAGGTGAGCGCTGACAACTGTGAGAACAGTGTAGTGAAATATTTGGTCAATGTAAAAGGGTGGTGCTAGATTTCACCTTTGGACATGCCCACAGCGGTATATTTAGAGTTTTGGCGACCAGAGATACTCACATTGTAACTGCTGCTTAAACTCATAGCAATACCATCCAATCTGAACAGGGCATGACCATGTTTAACCCAAAGCATGATTATGCCTGCATGAGAGCAGCACAGATGGATGACACGAGTTGATAAAGTGAAAAACTAGCAGTTAGGGACAGCTCAAAGTCTTTTAACAGTGTTATCGGGTGCATGGTGGTGACATGGTTTAAAACTTATTAACCACCGGCACTCACAGATAATCGTCGTATTTATTTATGGGTCTTATAAAAATATGAGACGTAGCCACTTTGATGTCACCCATTGGTTTTTGAACTCACATTTTTGAAACCTTAATCAAATTTAAACTGGTGAGTTATGTAAAAATTAAACCCCTGTGAAGTTATCAGGAGAGAAATTGGCTTTGGAGACAAAAACGTTTTTTGTACCAGGCTGTACATGTTAATTTCTGCTGTAAAGTTGAGCATTGTAACATGGGGGTCTTTTTGGTCTGACTGACGTTTGGAACGATCAGTGGTTTGATTACATTTGATTTACAGACTACTTCATTTATAGAGTTATGTACCATTGTAGGTGCATGTAGTCATGGAAACAAATTTTAGCTTTCTGCAATAACAAGGATAAAAGAGACTCTTTTTTCTCCTTCATTATTAGATTTATTTAACAACTAACACAGCCATGCGTTATGGGCAATTTCACTCTCTGTACAGCAGATCCACCTTGCTTGGATTATAAAATTGCTGACTCCTTGTCGAAGTTTAAACTGCAGGAGTT
The DNA here is from genome assembly GCF_008729295.1 of Plectropomus leopardus. NCBI lineage: Eukaryota > Metazoa > Chordata > Actinopteri > Perciformes > Serranidae > Plectropomus > Plectropomus leopardus. The sequence goes on from NW_024625405.1 coordinate 2,184, forward strand.
TCAAATCCTATGGCCCCATGCTGTGCTTTTATTTTTCACAACTTTAAATCCTAAAAAGTGCAACCTTCTTCCATTAAAGCATTCATAGCGTGTGTTCAGTTTTACTTGAGATACAGATCCTTCATATGGAGCCCGCTCAGGAACCCTTCTGTTTGCCTTCTCTTCAACGGTCTAAAAAAAGAGCATCCAGGAGGCAATGGCAAGCGCCTTCCCTTCTCCTTACCTCAAGTGCAAGAACCGGTGTTTCACCTAAGGCAGGGCTGTTTTTCATATTATTCTTCACTGCATTTTGTGAGCTCCTCAGGTGTGGCGAATATACAACTCTCTCACTCTTTCAATCCTTTGCACAATCATACCATTCTGATGGCACTGAAGATCCTCACATGTACTCCATTCATCTTGAACAGGTATTACGCATAATTTCGACAATTCCTACAAATCTAGCATTTCAAATGTGTGAAATTTGCACACACATTCAAATTCAGCCAACATTTGCACATGGGCTCCAAAGTGTAAGCACTTTCCTTTATTGATTATTGGTAAAATTAACAATGAACAGTTATTTGAAAAGAACAATAAAAACTTTGCTTAATGTCAGACAATACCAAATGTGTGTCTTCCTCAATCAAAGCTCACAGCAACATATTGTGTATTCTTTGACAAAGTTGCATAGCCTCTGGATTAATCAGTTGAATTTCACATGTTTTATTAATTCTTAACAACTTATTAATCAATTGTCAAATAATTGTTATCACCCCTAGTTGGCATCGGTGTAGATTGCGGCAGGACTGACAGGAACGCATCTTCAGATGGGCCAATATCTGCTCTCGTCAAAAGCCCTTGACATGCTCTCTCCCTCTCTCTACAAGGCTATGAGTCCTCTCTTCTGTTGCAGAATCTCTCACTAACGTACACAGACAGGTTTCAACAATGTCAACTTGAAGGCATGCAAACGTAGACTGTGGACTAAAATGTAAATCTACATAACCTGAAGTGGAACCCGCTCATAAAAATGCACCATAGCCCAAAAGCACAAGCACAAACCACAGTGTCAGAGATGCCAACGTTAACAGAGTTAATCGTCAGGCACCTCAGACAGGTAACGGTAACGTTATTAAGGCAAAGCAGCAGTCCAAAGACACGTTTCAGTCTAACTGGCTCAAAATATATCCATGGCTCTAACTTAACAATGGTGAAATGAGCTGCTGGATTTTTTTTAAATGGATGGTGCTGTGCCTCACCAGCTGATGTAACAAAAAGTCAACTTTAAGTCGCCACTCAGACGGCGTTTCTCATACAGCAGAAAAAAATGAATAAGAAGACGAGAGAGGAGGAAGCCAGCATACTGATGCAACTCAAAGAGATGACAACAGAGGAGAAATAGACAACAAATTACAGTTATATATATG
>NW_024625406.1:0-1068 GCF_008729295.1 Plectropomus leopardus
GCTGTTTACACACACAAACAATTAGAGTGAGTGCTTGTTCAGGTGCTGCAGGTCCAACACAACTGGAGCTGTGATTGTACACAACAGGTTGGATTCAGTGTGCATATCTAGTATGCATTGCGGTGGTGTAGCCCGAGTGTTAACAAAGCCAAAGCGTTTCACCACAAAGCATCTAGCATTTTCTAACTGCCTTAAGTATTTGTTTTTGCCTGACTTTAAAGCTACAGTTGCTAACTTTTTTAACAAATAACTTTCTATCATATTTGCTGAAATTGTGTCACCATATTTTGACAGTAGTGCATGAGACAGATTTGTGACAAAAATCAGGTTTCTCCTCCCAATCATTGTGCTTGACAGTTGCAAGAATCAAACACACCTGAACGAAAACAACCAGTCAGAGCTGAGGAGTCCCTAACGCATCTGTCGTTCATGCCAACCATTGCTTGTGAACTGTGGTCAAACGCAGCATCGATCAAAAATTAAACAAGATTCTGTTGCTGTGTTGCATATTTCTTGCCGAAAATGTTCTCAGAAACATAATGTAGTGTTTAGCTTTGAAATGAGAGCGTTTGCTCAGTCTTGTGGGAAGTGCTTGGTTTTTGCAGTTGGAGTAAGAAATAGGCAATGCATGAACGTATTTTACTAACTAAAGAGTTAAAGAAATTGTTGGAAATTTTGGGACATATGCTTATCCATCCTCTTGCTGCATATAAGCATGCATATAACTTTAAAAAAAAAATCACAAAATGAGAATATATGAATAACACAATTTTGACAAAAATGTTGATAGAACCTTATAATTCTTAGGTGACGATATTTAATATTGAAAGATTTGATACCATTTTAAGTTACTGAAAAGCCTGTTTTTTCCCATTTAGACTATTTGACTATTTGACTATTTGTTGTTTTTCACTGAAAGTGACTTTTACAAAAAAGGTGTCTGTACTATGTGTGATGCAACAAAAATATTTGTCTTAACAAAATTTAAGGTGAGGTGATTACAGTAGTGCTAAATCTAGTAGTTGTGATGATTATTGCTATAATATCGGAAATTGCAAATATTTCAGC
>NW_024625407.1:0-2416 GCF_008729295.1 Plectropomus leopardus
ATTTTATTCCGCTCATGTCAATCCACAACAGAGATTAAAAACAACTCCAACAAACATTACATGATGAAAGAGCAAGGAGAAGGATGTTACCTGCCAAAGAAATCAATGGTCTGTCAGTTACTTACATAACAAAAACAAACAAACAAAAAAACAACTTACAATCAACTCGAAATTAAAAAAAAAACAAACAAATAAAAACATAGAAAAGAAATGACAGATATATTAATAAATCACCGTCAACAGAGGGACAGTTTCTCCCCGTCTGTTTCATATAATCAAACCAATAATCTTACCCATTTTCACTCAGTTTTTAAACCAAAAAATATCATGGCAACACTTTAAATATTTTTTCTGTGCGGTGTCCCTAATAATAACTAATTGTTTCCAGTACCAACATGTTTTTTCTGCTGATCGGTTTAAAAAAAATGAGTCGCAGCGTTTGAGCACGTGAACATACCACATAATAAATACTAATGGACTTTCTGTATCTGCACATTAAAAAACATCATTATTCAGAAACGAGAGTAAATCTTGTGCCCTCTCCTCTCAGACTGTGCCGCTGGTGGAAGCGGATACTTCGTGAACGCAGACTTCTGGTGTGCCTGGTACTCTGCGGAGCCGGAGCAGGTGGAGTATCTGGTCGACTGGTATTTCAACGAAGAGTTCACGATGCAGTACAACAGCACCGTCGGGAAGTGGACGGGCTTCACCCCGGCTGGGCTCAGCACCGCAGCCATGTTTAATGCAGACGAGCGCAACATCCAGCGAAGGATGCTGGAGAGGGAGTTCATATGTGTCAACCGCATCGATTTGGTGCAAATCACAGTGGAGGAGAACATGGGTGAGTGAAACCTAAGCAAACTGGGTTGAATGACCCAAAAAATTAGCACAATATTTGCAAAAAGATACTCAACAAAGTACTGTACGTAAATACACACAACAACGCAGACATGAAACAATTAAATTAATTTAAAAAAAAAAATGGATGCAATAAATAGGTATAAACACTAAGATAAGAAACAATTTAAAAACAATAACTAAAAACAAAGACTCACAACTAAGAAATTACCCAAAAATTAAGCTGAAACAAGAAAAGTAAGAAATCAAACAAACCACATTTCCCAAGTTGTTTTTTTTTTTTTGAGAATTTAATAATTTTCTTAATTGTTTTTTGCAGGACATTTCCCTTCCCTCCCTTTTCTTAAGAAACGGAACAAATTTGGTCAGGTTTCAAAGGTTTAAATGTGTGTGAAAGGCATCTGAACACAGTGCAAGAAAACTTATGTCAATACCTTTTTTCAAAGGGTTAAATCACTGACAAACAGAACTGCAAAAACATCTTTTTTTTGGTTTAAGAGAAAATCCGTGACTTGAGCACAGCATGTCAGACTCTGTGTTAGCTGTCAGATAACCTTTGTGAGCACAGGTACATCACTGGACCAGTTATAGCGTTTTTATACCAAACCTGGCAACTTTACCAGAATATAAAGTGCATTTCCATCCAACTAGTTTTATGAATATTTTTAATTTGCCAAAAAAAAATTAACCTCTGTGGAAACCAAAAATTTGAATAATAATCTCAAAAAAGCTCTTAAACTCAGCGGAGATGGAAAAGGAAATATACTGATAAATGGTAAATCCTCAAAATAAACACGTAGACACGTATTGTTGCCTCAGAAGACGGACGTGCCATCCTTCATTAAAACTCTTCACCTTCTGATTTCAGCTGAACCCAGCGTCACTCTCTCAGAGATCACCTCCTCCAGTCACGACACCATGCTGGCGTGCAGCGTGTACGATTTCTACCCCAAAAATATCAGGGTGACGTGGCACCGCAACGGACAGGAAGTGACCTCAGGCGTGACCATAAGCGAGGTGATGACGAACGGAGACTGGACCTATCAGGTTCACTCTTACCTGGAGCAGCCAGCTGGCCGACAGCACGGGGTCACCTGTATGGTGGAGCACGAGAGCCTCAGAGAGCCCAAGATTTATGACTGGGGTGAGACACATGATGGATCTTATTTATGATCAAAAATGTATTCATCTTACAAATTTTGCGCGCCTTGGAGCATTATATCCCCCCAAGATAGCACGATATTCCAAGAAAAACTCTGAGAAGTCAGAGAAAATTTGTTCATATATTGTTTCTTGCATGAGGCTTGATGTTGGTGCTGATGGATGCCACAGGTTATTTAGTTTAACACAATATCTGTGTCTTCTCTGTAACTTTGTAAACATGTAATGGTTAATCATTGACCCTTTCATGGGCCCCCTCTAGGCCTGAGGGTCCTCAGTGCCCTTTAACCCCCGTCACCAAAACCTGAGGCGCCGTAGTAGTAATAATAATAATAATAATAATGATAATAACAACAACAACAACAACAACAACAACAACAACAACAATACTAATAAT
>NW_024625408.1:0-1744 GCF_008729295.1 Plectropomus leopardus
ATAAATAAAAATGGGTAAGAAAAACTGATTCCAACAACTATGAATGCCAAAGCTTTATTTCATTGGGATACTACAAAAATATCACAACACATCTGGCTGCATAATTGCAGAGAGATGTAGATGCGAGAATATACCTGAACAGATATTCTTATTAAAAAAATGAATGGTCATGATGAAGCTCTGGTGCGACTGTCAAATAACTGAAATCTTTGTGTGAGGTTTATAAATGTGTAAATAAAGATGTTTTATTGGCTATAAACACGCACGAGACATCAGCTACAAACTGCTGTCTGTTAAAAAGTTATTAGCTTGTTAGCTGCTGTTAGCAAATTATCATCCCTGGTAGCTAGGTTAGCTTAGCATCACTTACAGGGGCCACTGACATGTTACCGCTTGGACAAGCAAGCTGGCAATCACACACATAACATCCCTTGATTTAAACTTTAGCATTTAGACGAGGTTAATAGCTTGAATTGTCTATATTATGAATTTAGTGACGGCTAACCAAAAACGGCTAAACTAGCCGCTTTTCTTACATCGCGAGAACGTCAAACCAAAGTGCATTCAAACATTGGCTAATTTAATATACTCTAATTTAGAGGTAATAAGTTATTTAAAAACATACAATTTAAGGCAAGTGCATTAACGTTTTAGAAACAGTGCTCAGTTCGGCATATTTAAAATATACACATTTTCTTTACTTAAACAAAATTTGGTGTTTTAATGCTACCTGAGACTGCTTCTACACGTCCCGAAAGACGCACTTTTCACGAGGAAGACTGTGGGAACCACGGGACACCCAACTGAAAACAATAGATCGTGTTGCATTTTGTGTCGGCGCGTTAGCCGAATTAAAGAATGTGTCCAAGTACTTCCTAAAATATCTTTTGTTTTGCTCTGATGTGTATAAATATTAGCTGATATCGAAAACAACTTTAAATGGCGTAAAAATGAAATGGAGTTTGGTAGCGAAGGCAAAGAGGCGCGTCCAGGGCTCAAAGAATCTAGCACAAAAAGGGTACTGACCTTTTTTGGAGTGTGTTTTTGGATTCTTTCTCTGCGTCATTGTTTCCTAAATTCTCCGACGTAATTTCTAACCTATGTGGCTACGAGCTAACGAGCTAACGTAGCTTTAACTAAGACAAAAACAAAAGCGACGTAAACGCTTCTTTCTGCTCTCATTGATGAAGCTCCGAGTTAGCCCAAAAAAATCATGTCCTCACTTGGATACCACCAAAGCCAAAGTCCATAGTAACCGTGATTGACTTTACCTCCCACCAATCAGAGCCGTGGGATCAGCTTGTGGGCGGGACTAAAGGCGGGTTCTGGTGAATTTGGACCAATCAGATTGCGGAACAGCTTCCCGGTGTCGTGCCCGTCTTTGGAAAGGAGCAAAAACGTGGCAGCAGAAGAAGAGTTTGAAACATCTGGGGCGGAGAGCAGATGTGACATCCTGAGAAATCAATACATTAAAATAAATCAACAATATTTAATCGATAGAGTGCATTAAAAAAAATATATCAAGGCTCGAAAAATACACAGAATAATCACATTTAAGTGTACAAAAACATATTTTGATTATAACTTTACTTCTTTTCCAAGCTCTTCTCCCTTCAGTGTTCATAATGAGGATACAATCATTATCATCTTCCTCATATTTTTATGATTAACGCTTTAAAAACTGAGCAAATTGGCTAGCAAGATATAATTATTATTAAAAAACACACACACACACACACACACA
>NW_024625409.1:0-1269 GCF_008729295.1 Plectropomus leopardus
TAAATATAACTCTCAATCTTAAGTTAAGTTAACTCTGTAACTAATTTTGAAGTTTTCTTAAAATTGAGTTATATTTACTCAATGTTGTAAAGTTGTTGCAAATTAAAAATGAAAAGTTTAATAAAAATCAATCTCTCCATTTTTCACAACTTCGGTAAACCAAGTTTAGTGTGCTGTATATCTGAATTCTCGTGGTTGCAAACTCTTCAGTCATATTTGGATATTCTTAAACATGTTAAGAAACAGAACTCGCAGATCTCTAAGCTTCATCATTGGTAAAATCCTCTTTGTGATGATGAAGTTCAGTCAGACTAACTTGGTTTACTGAAGTTGCTAACACTAAGAAAGAACAACAACTTTCACCTGACATTTTTAAGTTGCGGCAACTTCAAAAAATTACGTATATACAGTAAAATTTCATGTTAACTAAACACTTAGATATAAAGTTAACACAAATTAAGATGAATGCTTATATTTACTTTCCTCTTTAAGGCAGTCAGTTTCCAAGATGATATGAAGTAAGTTAGTAAGAACTTTTTCACAGTGTATTGTGCATGTATGCATGTGCATGGATGCATAAGGGTGTGTGTGTGTGTGTGTGTGTGTGTTCTTACGATGCACAATTTGTGTAGTAAACACTGCCTGCAGCTCTCAACATTTTTCTTGTACTCTTCATTCCTCTAGAAGTAACTCAGTAATGTGAAATGCAGTGGGGGCAGCTCACATTTACTAGTCTGTAGTTTGACATCTTGAGTGTGGGACAGAGTGCACCTGAAGACAAGTCACCACACAGCAAGTAAGCACAAGGCTGACCATGAGTCAGAGCTCAGTTAAACACTCTGACAGAGCTGAGAGATTAAAATAATGAAATAATCTACTCAGAGGTATGTAACCACAAAAAGAATAAAACAACAGCAGCTCCTGTATTCACCACCTTCTGGTCAAATTTTCAAAATGCTTTTCCCTTCTCATCACTAAAAGCAGTTCATATCAGAATAAATAAGTAAAGACTAGCTAAGTTGTCATTGTTTTTCGATCCATCTCACACATCCATACAAAACCTTAAAAAAAACCCAATCTCAACAGAAAGTCTATTCTTAAGTTTCAATCAAATTATGTGGTCATTATCAGAGGATGGAGTTTGACTAGTTTCTATGGAGCTCAGTAGTTCAGCTGCTGGTCAAAAACAAAAGCCAACATGTAGAGAAGAAGTCCACACTGTAACATGGGGAGAAGGCAGTGGGCAACTAAATAAGACATGGCCCAAAA
>NW_024625410.1:0-2150 GCF_008729295.1 Plectropomus leopardus
AAAAGCTTGGTCTATACAAAACAATACCAAATGTGTTTTTTCCTCAAGCTCACAGCAAAATATTGCTTTGACAGCATTGCATAGCCTATCGATTGATCAATTACATTTTGTAAGTCTGATTAAATTCTTCATGATGGATTAATCAATCATCAATTAATGATTATCATCCCTGCTTCTAATGATTTCTGCAGTCTCTCTCTTTTAAAACAAATTTTCAGGCCATGTTGTTGTCACTTTTTCCTATTTTCCTGCAATTGTGGTACATTTCTTACTAAGTTGCTTAGTGACTTTATAGCCATGTTTGCAAAAGAAATCAAACCAGTTTGTTAAGGTTTAAATGGTTTAAATGTGTGTAAGAGGCGTCTGAATGCAGCACAAGAAAACTGTCACTATGGGTTTTAAAGCGTTAATAGAAGGTATCTTTTTTAGGATTGCCAGTCTCAGCCAGCATTATACACTGCTTTAATATTACAGAAATGGAAATTATTAAATTGGACATGTCATGATGATCTTTTATTCCATTTACAGGGACGTAATCTATCTGAACAGACAGACTCTGATTCTCAGTATTATTTCGTTTCTTTTTTCGTTCGTACCTCCAGACAGTCACAGGCTCGCCTGCATCACTGGGCGCAGTGTTGTGCAATATAAGAGAGGTGTCGTATCATTTTAGCTGAAGAATGCAAACCCAACAAAAGGTTGGAGAATGGGTGTGTAATGCAGCCATGATATTACCTGTGTGATGGCAGAGGACCTAGAAATGGTTGCATAATGATTTTTTGTCCTCCACCCAAGATCTTTTGTCTCTGACGAAATGGAGAATGACAGTGTAACATTTTTAGGCATGTAGGAGAGCCACAGTGTGGTCCCTGTGGGTTTCCCATATTATAATTAGTTTTAAGTCTAGCCCTTAATGTGGACAGGTTTTTACTTGTGTCTGTTGCACCATACTGAAAAACTTAATACACAGTTTTCCTTCAGAGTGAGCAGCATTGCTCAAATGCAAGTGTAGACACAGTGGTTGGTTCGTTAGTGCAGTTTCAACATTCCCTAACAAGTTCCTATTTCATAAGAGCGGGGTGGTGTGCTGGTGTGGCTGGTTCCTTTTGACACACTGACTCACCTGACAATTGTGGAAGTAGTTTTCTGGCAAATACTTGCCCTCATAATCGCTGTTTAAGTGCATTTTAGGAGAGGATTGAGTAGACGAGACACAGCATTAAAGCCTCTGTTTTAATCGTTATGATTATGTGCTGAAAATTAAAGCCATCGCTCACTTCTACGTTGTAGTCATTTACTTCTCACTCCATGTCAGTAACAACTCCTCTGAAATTTGTATGTGAAGCAAAACAAGCCTCTTTCCAAGTCTAGTTATTGTCCGCTGATTTTATGGATTTTTATGCTTTGTTTGAGAAGTGTAAAATGGTGCCCCCCGTTAATTAAAGCAATTTGGAGGAAGTGCTTGGCATTTGGACAAACCTCAGCAGAATCTTTTGGCTGAGAATAGAGTGGGCGCTCAGTTTTAGTGGTAAGTGTCTAAACATTTACATTGTTTTCAATTATATATAGCTTTTAAAACAGCAATACATTTTATCAATACAAACTGATTTGAGCATATGTGAGGTATCGTCCTCGTGGGGTCCTAAGGTTTACCAAAGCTTCACTGGGGATTTGTGAGGCCTTCTGTATTTTAGGGGGTGTAAGAAAACTTAAAATATATATGTACAGTAGGCGTATATCAGCATTGTATTCATTTCTCTGATAACCTAAATGAAATTGTTATTTTTATGGACTTGCACTTGTAAAGCGCCTTTCCAGGCTTTCATTAACTCAAAGTGCTTTTACACCACATGGTGGTATTACAAGGTGAATAAAAATAAATAAATGAATGAAAACCTTTATTGCCCCAATAGGAATTTGCTTTAAACAAATGAGCATTAAGACTGACAATGACAACATATAACGCAAAAACATACAGAAAACATCATGAAACAGAAAAAGCTTAATCGCCAGAAATTTGATAATGACATTAAGTTAATTTAAGTCCATTTACGTTAAAATTTAGTTCATTGAAGTTAAAAAAAGTGCTGTTCCAGACTTCCGATTAGCGCTTGTGAAGCAGCTGAGTGCTGTGTGGGACACATTTTGTG
>NW_024625411.1:0-3249 GCF_008729295.1 Plectropomus leopardus
TTGTGCGTGTTGGTCTGACACTTTGTACAGGACCATATTTTTGCTGTTACACGTTTATTTAATAACCTTTAAATGAAAGATATCATTAAGAAAACAAGAAGGAAAAAGATAAAGGGAAAGAAAAGAAAAAGACAGAATTGTGATCTAAAATAAACCTAATCTTTCCTAACAAAAACCCAGAACCGGAGTTACAGCACTCCTGTTGCCTGATCCTTACGAACCTCCTAATGCTCATAAACCTTCCCAAAACCCTCAGATCACAGTGAGATATTATACAAACTTCAGAAAATAAAAAAAACAGGTTTTGGCCAGGAATTTGGTTTATTCTACCATATGTATATACTTTAGATTCTACTGAATTTATCCTCTTCAAATTCTAACATGTTAATCTTTATTAGTTTTATTAGTATCATATTTGTGTTCTTCACTATTAGCTCCTGATCTAAATTTAACGTCTTGCTTTTATGTTAATACAGCCACTTTTCTATATAATTTTACTGACAGCCACCTATAACTGCCTCCATTTAATAACTTACACCCATAAATACAAAATCTACTCTTTCTTTTTGGCAATTTTCGGCTATATTTTTTCATTTGTTTTTACTGCATATTGTTGTCCATTCCAATCTCTTTATCGTGCCACTTTCGGATTTTCATACTACATGCATGACTTGTGAATATAAAGGCAAAGAGCTAGAGCTGTGAAATGAGCTGTGATGAAGTCTCTACCTTTTTGCAGGTCATTACAGCCCTCCTCAGCCTTGCAGAGTAATGACAAAGATAGACAAGTAACAGAAAAGACAAGAGCCATTTCATGCTGACAGATAATGTTCATATTTATCTTTCTCGGTTGATCTATTTATTATTCTCTTCCTCCTTCTCTGTCCCTTCATTCTGTCTTACCAGAGCATAATTAGACTGATAATTGTTCAGGCTTGTTTGACTCGTTCACAGTTGTCATCGATTTGCTGCAGGAATTATCCTTCATGACTCCTTCTCCATACAACTGACAACTTGATGAAAGTTTTAGTTAAGAGGAAAAGATGCATGTACATTTGTTCATTAAGCAGTTATAATACTAGAATACTCCAGTAATTTAGCATTGCACTTCTATAACAGACTTGTGATGTATGGAGGAGAGACAATGTAGCTACCCAGATATATCGTTTTCTATTTTCCTTTTTTTTTCATTCCTTGAATTGTTCCTTATGGTCAAAACCTGTCACCTACATCAACAACAATGCAGTATCCTCTGACAGTTTGCTCAAAAATTTGGATGTGTTGGATGTGTTTCTTTCAAGCAACATACCAAAAACAGGAAGTACGGGTTTTGTCCACGACCTTATGGAACATACAACAGTCCACTTAACAGCATTTGATTCACTTTTACTTTTGCCAGATGCTCAATTTAGTTCAGTTTTCTCTTGTTCCATAATCCCCTCAAGCAGCACACTGGGTAAGATAAAGGAAATAGGAAAAGAGTTCTTTCTTTACTCAATTAGTGTCTGTATCTGTAGGGATACTGCCGACAATACCAAATTGTTGTTGATAAACTTCTCTTCTCAGTCTTCATTTTGGTGGAAAAATAAAATGAAATAAATGAGCCACAGTTGATTTGCATGAATATATAAATTTAATGACAACACAAATCAGATCAGGGAAACTCTTGGTGCAGCAAGTACACGAAGAATGACACACCAAAAACTTAAAGTCACTGAAGGGTCATTCACCCTTAAACAGTACATTTCACATACAACTATGTCTGTCATTGTTGTCTAAACATTTACAAAGTCTTGCTCTTGCAGTATCTTAACATTCAGACATCCCTGAAGTCAGTGAAGAATAAGGTCAACAGTATCTCAACAATTTCCAATCCATTAAGATGCATGAATCATACTTCATCATACAATTATCAATGATTACATTTACATACTTTCATGTAATACTTTTCTACAACAGTTATGCTAGTAGCAGCAAATGCTATTGCCTCAAGCAGAATTATTATCCACTGGACTAAGGTTGGAAAGTGAGAGGACATTTCTTACTTACCCAAGAGGCTACTTGAGTTCTGAACTGAAACATCTTCAACTTCAGTTCAATTCATTGCTCCTTTCTGACTAGAAAGTTCTCAAAACTGTGGAACTGGAGAAAATCATCAAAATAAAGAAAATCACAAATAAACTACTCCCATTTGAGCATTCCATTTCTTGCATTTCCAACTTCAATACCTGTATGTTGTCAGCATAACAGTGATACGAGATGTTACATAGTCTAAAAACAGACCCTGGTGGTAGCATATGTAATGAAAATAAAATAGGGCCAAGGATAGAGCCTTGGGGTTCACCACAGGAGACTGGTAAACCATTCTTAAAGCCTTACTATGAATGCCTACCACATGCTTAAGACTTAACTTTGAGGTTGTTCTGAAGATACTGAGTATGGTCTGATCTAGGTTTGGTCTTTTGAGTAAAGGTTGAACAAGTGCTTCCTTGAGTTATGTGTAATTTAGCATGGGCATCCTATCTGATAATAGCCATCCATGTAAATTTGCTCACGCTGTCTCTTCTGTCCCTGAGGCAAAGTTATCTGGTTTCACTGCTGGTCTAGGGAGGAGGGCTCAGGACCATACCATCCTGCTAATCTTAGTTCTCAGATAAGCAAAGAGGCAATTACCCCTTATCAGAGAGCCCCAGGGAGAGATGTGAGGGCGGATAGCATTCGTTTTATTAACAGGGGTGTTGTGATGCAAGACGGGTGATGCTGATGGGTTGTTAGTCATTATAGCTGAGCAATAGTCCACAATCTCCTTGACCTGATTTATCTTCATTTTTTTTTTTGTACTTGGGCAAAGTGGAAAAGATGGTGGATGGAGATGCTTTTATTGTGAAAAAAAAAACATCTGGAAGCACAGACAGAGACATGAGGTTACTCTCTTGTACAACACTTTTAATCCATTGTTCATTTGTCAGACTCCTTCGCAGTTTCATGTATAAACACACTGTCACACAGAAAAACAGATGTCTTCATAAGTGTGTGCGTGTTGCGTGCGGAATGAAGGTTGTTGCTGAGTGTGCTGTTTTCCCCGCTGTGCCACCTGCCTGCTGGCAGTGGCCACTGAAGCCTGAAGAATTTGTCTTCATTCTATACCAAGGACCCAAGTCACTGTGACACGCACCAAAGAAACACTGGTTAGTTCCTGTCTGGCTGAATGGAGCAGGGTGGATAAATCACATTACAGCAGTTTGTATA
>NW_024625412.1:0-1760 GCF_008729295.1 Plectropomus leopardus
ATAATCCTTTGCTTTGCTCTTGTTAATAACCAAAAGACAAATCAGTGAAACGCATCGTTCAAATGTGTCATAATTTTGGTCACTGCTCCAAAACAGTCTAGCCTACAATGTGACATGAAAAAGGATTTAAATATTGCAGAAGATGAGGACATTTAAAATCATGCATTTACTGCATATCACTTTTTTTTTTAATAAAACAACATTCCGATAAACAAACATTGGATGAACAACATCTCCAAAATCTGTAATAAATTTAAGGTGCTCACAAAATAATTTAACAGGAGAGGGAATGAAAAATGACATTTGTGCTTCATAAAGTTCATAATGTATTTTTTTTTAGAATTATCTGTTAATCTGCTTTTTTTCCTTTTCAATTTTACTTCTTTAAAAATGTAAAAATAAGAAATAAAAATAAAGTAGAGAAAGAACCTGAATTCCTCAGCCGTGTTTATCACTTCAGGTTATTTGAGAAGATTTGAATTTTTTGGTTTGTTTTACAGTCAGTTCAAGACTTTCTGGGGTGCAACAATTTTATAGTAAATAAAACAAGCTTTCATTTTTAAGTACTTTTTGAAGTTTTAATTTTATCTTTTTTAACATCAATTTTATCCCTGGTGTTTACTTTATTTTATTTTAATATTACAAGTTTCATTTATTTAGTTTTAACATTTTATTGATAGATTATTATAATTTTTGGTCTTCCAAAATTGTATTTATTGTAAAAAACATTTTGGGCTTTGCTGTTTTAAGTGTTTAACTTCAAGCTCTGTTGGCTGTTTGTTTGTATGAAAGGTTTTACATAAATGAGTAAAGTTGAGTTACGACCAACAGCGTCAAGCAGAAATTGTTTCTATTTCAGTGGTCGGGAGCCAAAAAGTTTGGGAACCACTGATTTAGGAAAAAGGGATGTTAAGTTGTCACAATGTTGACAAACGTTATATTTTGGAGACTCCACATAAAAACTGCTTGTGATCTGGGAACAAAACCTTTAAATTGAATCTTTTAGGTAACAAACAATGTGACTGAATTGATCAGAGATGATTATATTTCTGAGAGGAAGGAAAATGAAGGTGTTATTACTCACCACCTCCTCGAGGGCGGCGCTGCGTCCAAACGAGCAGGTGAGCAGCGTGAGGCAGTTGATGAAGGAGGTGAAGAGGTCGCTGGGCAGCGCCGTTAGAGTACTTCGAGGGAACATGGTGATCAGATTGGAAATTATATTGGAGATGCCCACCGCTTCTGAATCCTCGATTTCAATCCTGAAAACACAGATAATAACACGCTAAGTAAAGATAAGCTCCACATGCTTTATTCAGTAGACTTTAAAAAAAAAAAAAAAATCAATAAAATCACGGATGCTGCTGGGCGAAACACGGTGACAAATTTAATGAAAACTCAGTGCAGCATGTACTCTCAAAAAGTGTAAAAAAAAAAAAATTAAAACTCAATCAACCACTGGCATTACGTTTGATGCAGTAAGTAAGTACATTTACTCAAGTACTGCCCTTGAGTACAATTTTTATATACTTGGACCTTGGAATTAAAAAGTTTCTATGTTCTGTGTCCAATGAGCAAAAAATTATATAAATCTTTTTGTTTTCTAAAAAAAACATCCAAAAATGCACACACAAAAAACCCCACCTTGCATAATGTCAAAACATTGTCACACAATATGAACATATGAACAACACAATTTTGACAAAAATGTCACATATATCCTTTTAATTCTAAGGTGATGCATTTTAAGCTCCTTTATACTT
>NW_024625413.1:0-1495 GCF_008729295.1 Plectropomus leopardus
AAGTTTTCACTTGACTTAATAAAAGATGTTAGGAAGCTGCGGAGTGCCGTTACAAACACAAAACTTTGTTTAAATGCCTTTAGCAAATAAAATCAAATCAAAAACATTGAACATATACAGCAGCTTCCTAACATCTTTTATTAAGTCAAATGAAAACTTAAAAAAAAGAATAAATAAAAAGCTCCCTGAGGTTTTACAAATTAAAAGTTCCTCCCACGCTGACACTTTCTTAGCTCTTTTTAAGTAATTAATTATATCTGCGATGATTAAAATAAAATGCAGACACAGATAATCTGCAAAATGCCAAATATCTGCCCCAATATTCGTCCAGGCCGATAACCTGTCGACCCCTTGTTCACTGTCTCACAATTATTCTGCTGCTGCTAAAAATGCGCAGCAGCTATAATTTAATTTTTACAATCCTGCCCACATTTGTCGCTTTTTTTCTGACGGACAACACGGGACGAGACAAACGTCGGCAGACAAAAAGAAAAGCTTGTAGGAGTTTAAAGCTCTCAGTGTGAAAGAAAAGGACACAGATATGAAGCTGAACTGCAGACAGCAGCTGAAAGGACGCTCGCTGTCTCATTAAAGGCTTTTTTCTGAGACAAACTCGTCTCAAGCGGCACACGGAGGGAGCTTTATCAGAGGGGTCACAGCGTTAGAATAACTGAATAAATTCTGCAGAGTGAATCATCAAAACCATTACAATAAGTTAATTAAGTGGACATCTGGTTCTTTTGAAAATGTGGTTGTGTAGGAATTGGTATTCAGTTCGCTTAATGAGCCTCCATCAGTGACGGAGACCTTTAACCCCGCGCGCTGACCCGCTGCCTCTCACAGCGGAGGAGGTAAAACTCTCATTTTCACAAGTGAGATTCTCTAAATGTGGATCAGAGACTTGTTAAACAACTTTTGGCATCCGCTCAGTGAAATGTGTGATTTGGGTTCTCTCCGGCGCCGATCATCAAAGACGACAAATTTAGCTTGTTTGCGCACTTGCTTTTTTTTTGGTCGTTTTCCATTTTCCTCCCACATCTCTCTACATTTTTAACATCAGCTTTTAACTTATTTGTTCCTGCACTTTGCATTCGGCGAGCATGCACATCACTCCACAGTGGAGGTCTGGGCGAAAAGGTCTGCTGCGTCATTCAGAGCGGAGGGAAAGATAATGTGTGAGGTCAAACGGACAGGTACATTCCTCCGAACACGGCGGCTGGTGGTAATTGCAGCGCGAACGCTGATTTGGCCCGTTTGACCGCGCGGTCAACGGTCGCTGCAGCGGTGACACGCAGCTCATCACGATAATTAACACACCTGACGGGTAACGACATCAGACTTCAGGATTCAGTGTGACTCACATCACTGCGTCTGAATATTTATTTACTGATCTGTTTTTGATTTAATTACTTATTTCGTGTGTTTTTCTTAAGGGTAATAGGAAAAAAGAAAACAAAAAAACAGCAATGGTTTATTAATTATTTTATTTATAATT
>NW_024625414.1:0-4190 GCF_008729295.1 Plectropomus leopardus
TTTATTATTATTATTATATTACAATGTTTTTTGAAAAGTGCATTTTGTGCGCAGTTCTGACAACATATCCTTTAAATATTTTCCCTTCAAAGAACGAATAATTACAGTAACTGAACGTCGTCATCAGATCAGAGAAAACATCATTGTTTCAAATCCCTGATTTTATTTTGAAGGTCCCCTGCTTTCTCTTCCTGTCCCCAGGTATCTTTCCGTGTGGAGTTTGAGTTCAGCCGTTCTGTCTTCCTGGATCACGCACGGGTCGTCATGGCAACCAGCAGGTGAGACAGCTGACGTCACTCTGACATGTGACACATTTATTTCAGTGTTTGTTTGGGGAGGAGGAAGAAAATGAGGATAAAGTTATAACGTCCTCACGAAAAGCCAATTAAATTCGAATCGAATAATATGATAATAATCCTGCAGCGACCTTTAATTAGCATCGACGGTATTATTGTGATTAATCAAATTTTTAACACATTTCTTTTTAGGATGTTTCTCTGATTTCAGGAAATTTCTTGGATTTTAGGACTATCTTTATCTGAGGACAATCTTTTATAAGCGTAAACTAGACTGTTGTTGCCATTAATCATATTTTTAGCACATTTCTAGGATTTTAGGATGTTTCTCTGAATTTAGGAAATTTCTCCGATATAAGTTTGTTTGTCTGATTTTACGACATTTCTAAGATTTTAGGATTTTAGGACTATCTTTATCTCAGACTTTTATAGGCGGAAACTAGACCGTATTATTGCAATTGATTAATTTTTTAGGACATTTCTTGGATTGTACGATGTTTTCAGGATATTTTGAGACTTTTCCATGGTTTTAGGACATTTCCAATATTTTAAGACATTTCTAAGATTTTTGGACATTTAGGATTTTAGGACTATCTCTATCTTACAGCACAGACGTGTGGATGAGTGTTTGAGGAGCTGCAGTGTATAAAGATAAAAAATGATTACGTCATGTTTGGATTTTAATTTCAACTAAATAAAGTATTTGTACATTTTTGGTTGTCATTTGCTAAATTCTGCCTTTATTAAAAGTTCAAGATGATGTGCGATGAGTGTTCTCACAAGTCTGTGTGTGTGTGTGTGTGTGTGTGTGTGTGTGTGTGTTTGTTTATCAGCGAGGGAGAGGAGGGTTACCCAGACGACAACACCAATGACATCTTCCTCCCTTTGAAGTACCAAACCGACATCCTCTTCACCAGGTGAGCTGATCCTTCTGATAAAACTGTCGTGATGACAGGAAGCAGTTTATTTTTATTTTAAATGAATTAACCCTCTGAGAGCTGAGCACACTGCTTTGATTTCTTTCAAACACATGAGAAAAAGGCAACGAGCAGCTTAACAAGAAATGGCTCAAAAATTAGTAAAAAGTTTCAAGAATGTTTCCTGAAAATTAAAAAAAAAAACACAAAAATAAACCAAATTATCTTAAAAAGAAAAGAAAAAATAAAAAGTGTGTGTTTATATTATGATGATTTTTTTTCTTTGAAAAGTTTTGATTATTTTCTTTTCTTAAAAAAGATGTGGTGATTTTTTTTTTAGACATTTTTGGCTTTTTTAAATATTCCTCTAATTTTTGCCAATTTTTGTTCTTTTCAAAAATGTTGGGGGATTTTAAAAGAAAACATGCCTTCCCAACCTGCAGGCCAGGCATAATGACACCATTTATCAGCCATATATGTATATATATATTTCTGTTATGTCATTTTGAATGTATTCATTATGAGACATTTCTGGACATTTTTCCTTATTTTTGTTTTCATAATATCTAAAAACTTTCAGGTAATTTTCTTGTCACTTTGTCCTGTTTTATTATTTTACAGGACATTTCTTGTCGAGTTGCTCGTTGCCTTTTTTTTTCATGTTTTCAAACGAAATCAAACCAATCTTCTCAGTTTCCAGAGGTTTCACAGTTTGTGAAAGGCGTCTGAACGCAGCTCGATGAAACCGAAGTCGATCCGGGTTCTAAAGAGTTAATGCTTGAGATGTAGGTGAAGTATTGCAGTTAAAATTATCGCTCTGCTGCGTTTACAGATATTATTAATGCAGAAAATCAATAGTGCATCAGTGATGTGTGATTTTCTCAGATGTAGCTGATGTGAGATCAGAGTTTCAAAGCTCAGACTGACATATTTAACGAAACAAACGTACTCCTCCTACCAGAGACCCAAACCCTCCTCGGTTTGAAATCCGAGCAGACAGCTTCTCCTCGTCCTCCTCGTCCTCCTCGTCCTCCTCGTCCCAGGAGCAGACGGACAGCAGCTCTGGGACCTTTAACCTCACTTATTATGTGAGTTAAACAAACACCTTCACTTTGTTCAGGACAGTTTAAATATTGTCTCATTGTCCAATGGGACACACTGTAGAGCTGGGACATTCAACCTGCTTTGCTTGGGGGCCACTTTTACAAAATGACAGGGGCCAGTCACTGTGGCCCCATACATGTTTCTGGGATTTTAGCATGTCTCTTGGAGTTTATGACGTTTCAGGGGTTTTGGGACATTTCCAGGGTTTTGGGACATTTCCAGGGTTTTGGGACATTTCCAGGGTTTTGGGACATTTCCAGGGTTTTGGGATGTTTGTGGGATTTTCTGACATTTCTTCGGTTTTAGGTCTTCTCTAAGATTTTGGACATTTCTAGGGTTTTAGGCATTTTTAGGATTAGGACAGTTGTAGGATATAAACAAAACAAAAAATATAAAAATGAAATTGATTTTGCTCTTGAAAACAACTTTCTTTCACAAAAATGTGATTTTCCAGCTTTTTGCCCAAAATGTCTTTTTTTATTGAAAATGCACAAATTCAGATGTTGATAAAAAAGGAGCAGAAGAAGCCAGAATAACATGTTTTTTGTGTATGAAAGCTGAAGATCTGTTCTTTATCTTGATGTTTTCATTGTTCATATATTCAACTCTAATTATTTGGAGGTCTTGAAAGATTAGTAGCCTAAATATGAGAAAAAATGCTGGCACTGACTGGCAACTTAATAAAGATACTCTGGCAGGGAAAGAGTTAAACTGTATGTCAGATTATATATGGTTGTATTACTTGATATGTAAATAACTCAAAACGTGTTGAGACCTCGTCCATTTCCTTATTTATTCACACTGTCAACACTTTTTTGTGTGGTCGTCCCTGTATTTGTCCTCTGGTGTGACGTCGTTTTTCATGATAAGTTTTGATTGAGGGATCGAGATCTGCGCTGCAGCTGCGCCGGAGATCTTTCACACATAAAAACATCAAAATCCAAACTTTAAGATTGGCGTTCATTTTCCTGATCGCGTTCATGGAGATAAACTCTTGGATCAGAACTCTTGCACACAATTATTTTCTTATGTCAGAAATATAACTAATTGAATTTTTCCTGCAAAACAGAACAAAAGTCTTAAATGAATCTCAAACACAACACGCTCACTCGCAGTTTAACTCTTTAAGATTTTTTAAGGCTGAATCCTCAAAGGTGAAATCAGTACACTCAAAAATAGGATGGCAGTCTAATGTCGCATTTTTTTATCGCCAACTCTGTAACGCTGTGGTGTTGGAGGGGAGATAAAGCGTAGAAAAATAACGGGGACGTGTAAATCGTGACTTTTAGGGTCAACAGTGAGAGTTTTCAGCCAGTGTGTTTATTAACATGTTTGTCTTTGCTGCAGATCCAGAACCTGGGCATGTTCTCCGTGCAGGACGTCCTGTTCAGGGCCGACGTCTGGGCCGTGACCGCGCGGGGGAACCAGCTGGTCGACATCACAGACTCCAGCATCGAGCAGGTACCAGAACGATCGCCCGCAGACTCTGTCACAGAAAAAATCCCAGAATTATCACCGAGCGTTTTTCAGGTTTCTCTCGGTGAAAACTCACACAACATCTCCACAGTCAGCGCGGCTCACAGAAAACATGTTTTTGACCTTTGACCTTTGACCACATTCTAATGTGGACGTTTGTGCCAAATTTGAAGAAATTTTCTGGAGGCATTCTGGAGAAATAAGGGTCACTCTGGAATTCAGCACAGTTAGCGTCTCCAACATAAAACTATTTTATTTTGTTTTTATTTTCACATAAAAAAAACCTTAATTACTAATCAGTTTTTATTATTAATACTAATATATATATTTAAATCGTCACTTATAATAATGGTTTATCTATTTTTCGGGCACAATTTATTCATAAAATATGACCTTG
>NW_024625415.1:0-1608 GCF_008729295.1 Plectropomus leopardus
GTAAAGGCATTCATAAAATATATGACAAGTACTTTCAAAGTCATTGCTACAAAAGACACCATTTTTATCCACTTCTAATTATTCTGAAAATCTGTTCTGGTGTAATTCATGTAATTTGGTGTGGTTAAGCTATATTTAAACCACATATAATCACTTATTAATTTTTGATATACATTTTAATATAAAAACGGTATTAACTATTATAAAAAGACAGATGATACACATCAGATTAAACAATACCAAGCTATTTAATCAAGTATTTTCCTAAATATCTATTTCTATTTGATTCTGATACAGAATATGAAACTGATGTGTGTCACCTCATCTCTAGTTGGGCTTTTACATGCAGTATTATTAAAATATACAGTGAAAGAGAGCAGTTATACATCACAAAGGCTATAAAAAACAATCTGAACTACTCAGGAAGACTGATGATGAATTTTAATATGAAGTATTTTGATATAAAGATGAATTTCTATATAAAGAATCTTGATATAATGTTTTTATCAATTGAGATATGTTTTGTAATGTGACCTTGACATCACTGTTTTTCTTTTCCAGTGTATTTTTTCTATATGTACTATTTCTGTGTAATTTATTTAATTGTTGATTGTCAGTTGTTTCACCGTCCTGAGCAGTCCAGATGGTTAACAACACCTGCCACCACAGAGTTTGTCGGCCTATTGGTGTATGTATAAATATAGGTGTGATTTCATCAGACATTTTGACCTGACAAAGATCCAAGTAGGATCAAAACGTTGTTTTAAACTTGTATTGCATGGAATAAGTGAGCAGCGTTACCTTTTTACTCATTAAAATATACAAAATAATTTCAAACATCACAAAAACACTAACGCTATCGACATGGAACATATTCCACAATTAATTTTGATTTGATTATGCCTACTGATCTGAATGTAAGGTCCTTTTTTTAGGGCCAATT
The DNA here is from genome assembly GCF_008729295.1 of Plectropomus leopardus. Lineage (NCBI taxonomy): Eukaryota > Metazoa > Chordata > Actinopteri > Perciformes > Serranidae > Plectropomus > Plectropomus leopardus. Next base: position 944 of record NW_024625415.1, read on the forward strand.
TCACCACAAAAGCCATTCTTTCTTCATCGTCTCTGTCGAGCCTGATGAAGAGAGGGACGTCTGTCTCCCATCACTCTTGTCTTTATGACAATGCTCTTATTAATACGGTCATTACGGGCCCATACATTGACTATGGTGATTTCGCTTTCTTTTCCTAATTAGGGAAATAATTTGATCTTGTTCTGGCTCCACCTCCATGACAGGCTCATTTCTCTGCAAAGGGCACCGACGATAGAAATGAGGATTATGTGTGAGCATCTACTGCCTACTCACACACACACACACACACACACACACACACACACCTCCCATCAATATACCCAGTGTGTTTTAATGTAATGAGCCTTTATAATGCCACTCATTAGTATGCTGAAGGGACCAGAGGTCTGGATCGGCTGAAGTCATACTTTACACCCACACACAAGGGCATTAAATTAGCATTGATTGTCCTCTATTCCACCCAGTATAAATAGCACAGAAGAGTATGAGGGACGTCAATTCACTGTTTATTAATGATAATCTCTCTTACATAGAATATCACATAAAATATGTTCCTAATTTATCAGAGTAGGGTGGGGGCTAGGGTGTGACTATGTTTGTTTTTTGTTTTGTTTTTTTTATTCCCGGAGCTACAAATATTTTTCCTTGAGTGACATAATAATAAT
>NW_024625416.1:0-1591 GCF_008729295.1 Plectropomus leopardus
TCTGGTCTACTGCTGCCTTGATCAGTTTGTGTGTTTGTGGCATTGTGTGGTTTTGGAGTTCAAAGGGTTAGTTCGGACTCACCAAAGTCATCCATTAATGCAAGGAAATTAACTGATGGAGGAAGCAGTACATCAGCAGCTCCTGTGTTCTGTGAAGTAAAATTAACATTTATATTTCTATATATATATCTTAATGGAGTCTGGTGGCTTAAAAGAGAGCATAGATACATTTCAGCTCCCTTCCCCATTGGAGAGGGTTTTCTGACAGCATGTAAAGCAGTGAAACTATTCAAAATCTTTTTAAGGGAGAGTTTTTTTTAAGTAGCTAAAATATTGCTGCTGCCTTCGTCCACAACAGCACATTGCGTCACATCTGTGGCGATACTCTTGCTTGCTTCTTCAAACTGGGGGTGTATTGACTGACATCCACTGTAGATGAAATACTGTGAGTTATTACCTCATTTAACACCACGTCAAAGAATCCAAACTATCCCTTTAATGATATTTTGTCCCAACAGATTATCTATTTAATATTAAAAACATATCCCTCCTTTTTTCCCTCAGGCCTGAGATTTATGATCCTTACGATCCCATCTCGTCAGACTCTGAGGAGGAGGTGCTACGGTCCAGAGACCACATCCAGTCCCCGGCCAAATACAATAAGAGCCCGGGACGTGAGGCTTTGTCTCCAGGTAGAGGCTCAAATAAAAAACGATGCTGGGGCCAAAGCTACTCTGAGTCACTGACCCAACCCCTCGACAGGCGTGACTTGTCTGAAACCAGACCTGCCGAGAGTCGAGGTCTCAGTCCAGGTCATAGACTGCCCGAACGACAGGCTTATAGCCCCAACACTGAATCACTTGACCGATCAGTTCTGGACCACAGGGTCCGTAGCCCTGACAGGCACGTTCAGGGATCCTCCACCAAACTGTTTCCTGCATCTTACGGAGGACAGAGAACCAACGGGGAGGAGAGGATCGTCCCTGAACACTGGAGAGAGGTTTGACTGAAAAATTTGATTTCTAAATTAAATATTCATGCTTTTTGTTCTGTGGTTATTTTCAGTCATGAGTTGTAAACTTAAACAGGATTCATGGTCTGTTTGTTGTTCTTTGTTATTCATTTGCAGTAATGACATTGTGATACTCGATACCAATAAGAGCCCATTCTCTCCTCTGCAGATGGCCACCACTGTTAGGTTATCCCCCCCAAGGCGGGATTATCAACGTCACTCTGAATATGTGGGAACAGGTGAACTGGTGTTATGTCCCACCATTACAAATTAAATGTAGGAGAAATAAATCTAGGAGAAACATGATTGCACGAATTAAGTTAATTTTAGTATTTTGTTGAAACCCAAGAATTTTATATTTTTATTGTTTTTTCTATTGTTTTTTGGGACAGTTTGTTTTTAGGGTTGTTTTTGCTGACAGTGAGGATGTTTTAGTGTTTATTATCACTTAAAAAAATAATTAATTTGCATCTAAGTAATGCTCTTTTATTCTGCTCTGCATGAAAATATATAGCAAAATTTCAATAAAGCTGAATTGAATCATGTTTGAGTAAACAAAGCAGAGGACTTTTGCCATGT
>NW_024625417.1:0-1930 GCF_008729295.1 Plectropomus leopardus
ATAAGAGAGACCTGAGAATAAATTCCATATATACACCATCACAAGAGAATTCAGCCACATAAAGCAGTGAGATCATCTGAATATGTAAATGTGAATATGTAAACACCACTGTGTCTATTTTCAACACGCTGACTTCAAGAGAGATATAGTTTTCTTTTTTCCCTTTCCACTTTCAACACCTCACCTTAACTGTATAGTGCACGTCCAGGGACTTGATGTATCATTTTCTGCGGTAATTAGTAATTATCCTGCCTGTTACAGTGCTTACACGGTGCATGCAGTTGAGTGTGGGATTGAAATGTGTGATGTGCGGTCCTCTGTGAGGAAACATCTTCGTCTTGGCACTCAGACTGCAAGCGTTAATTGAATGGAGCCTTAGCCTATGTGATCCAGCTGGAAGACAGTTACGTAACACTCCCAAAGCAAAATGAGAGCTGACATGATTCAAAACAAACTATACATAGAACATTGCATTAGTGAGTCACCACATTCTCTTACAGGTAAATAAAAAATAAGCTTTCACAAAAGCATGGACCTATAGAAGGCCTTGTGAGGTTCTGTTATGAAAACTTAGAAAACTAATTTTCTTTTACACGTGTCTTCTGTTTTCGGGTTGCCAGAATTGTACTAATGTATAACCTACATGGATCTTTTGTGCTAAAAAATACAGCACTCGAGCTGAGGGGCGCTTTTAGGCATTTTTTTTTAGATGAATCAGAAAGGGAAGGTATCATTTTAGGTGATGATGAGAATCCAGACCTTTATCCCTATCACCAAAAAGAAAAAAATGTGGTACACTGGTGAGCACATACCAGCCGCCGCTCACAAGTAAAAGAATGAGCATTGATAAAAAAGAGGAGGGTAGATAGTAGACAGGCAGAGTGAGAGAGGGATGGAGTTAGTGCAGAGATGTAATGTGAGCGGTGCAGCGAGCAGTGCTGTATGTGGGCTGTACAGTAGCCAGGCAGGCTCAGCTGCTGCTCCTGCTGTTGCTGCTTTAAAAGAAAAAAAAACAAAACAAAGCTGAATTGATATGCTAATTTGATTGAGAAGCTGTGGGTGGATATGGAGAAGGTTTTAAGCAGAGAGAGGGACAGAACGAGAGAATGACAAGAAACGAGAGCGAAAGAAGGGGAGTGTGGGAGTAAGAGATGTGATGGAAAGAGGGAAAAGATTGAAATGGAACAAATGGGAAGGAGTGGGATGAGAGGTGAGCTCAGCATGGCGCTGCACTTTGGGGTTAGAGAGTTTACAGTCAATCACTTTGCAGTTGTCAGTCAGCTGTGTGTTATTAGTGGCAGCAGCTACAGGGTGGCAGTACAATCTCCACCAGCGCCTGTTGACACGATGACTTTGAAACATTTGTTATTTAACATACATAGTATAGTTAAAAAAACAACAAAACATGGTGTCCATAAATTGTGACACACAGTTATCTCATTACAGTATAATGAGTTTAGTACAGTGTACAACTTTTTTTTTTTTTAACTTTTTGATCAGTTGATTAACCCTTTAAAACTTGAATTGATATTAGTTTTCTTGTGGTGCATTTAGCCGCCTTTTGCAAGTATTGGTATGATTTCTTTTGAAAACTTAGGCACTGAGCAACCTGGCAATTATATATCATTTCAAAACATTTTCATTTCCGTGATTATTATTATTTTTTTTATCTTTACAGATTTTTTTGTTAGTCTATTTGTTTCCGTTTTGTTCTTTTGCTGTTTTTATTTTCTAATTGTCAAGTAACGTTTTTGGTACTTATTTTATACATTACTCTCTCGCTTTTAAGCCATTTCTTCTTTTGTTGCTTATTGCCTTCATCCCATATTTTGTCAGAGAAAGCCAGCCAATTTCCCCAGGTTTCAAAGAGTTAATTAATGCAAGTCAGTTACTTTGAGATAAACTATGCAGGATTTTCGAAAAAAAAAAA
>NW_024625418.1:0-2855 GCF_008729295.1 Plectropomus leopardus
CATTCTTTAACATAATTTTAAATATATAATTAGAGTAATTACAAATATAATTCATGAAGATTTTCTCCTACTTTTAAAAATTTATATTTTTCTAAATCTAATAATCTTGCAATTTGTGGAACATTTTATGTCAAGACTCTCGTTGCCTTTGTTTACCCCCCAGTATTTTCAAACCAGTTAGCTCAGGGTCCAAATGTTTAAATAAATGTAAAAGGCATCTGAACACAACACAAAAAAGCGATGTCGTTCCTGGTTCAAAGGGTTAACACATATTTTCCAAAATAATTCAAGTTAAACTGAATTTGCAGAGACATATACAAGCCTAACAGTTAGATGAGATGAGATGAAAACCTTTTAATCTGCACAGGTCAGCAAACCTTCATTCACGAGTCGTTTTTACTGGATGAGATCACTATTATTTTGCGGGCCACTGGCTGAACATGACTGAATGCACCTGAATTATTTTGACTCATTAACCTACTTTAGAAACAGCTTGTTCACGAGGTTACAGCGGAGAACAGCTTTCACGTGCTGCACGGAGATTTAAGCCCCAACTCTGATGAAACACACCTCAGTGTGATTATTACTCATTTGTTTCTTATTTTTCACAGCGCACACGGTGATAATTGTTTTCACCCTTGCTGTGCCTCCTGAAATCACAGTTTGAAACGCTCAGTTGTGGAATCAGTGTGTTGATTTGATAGAAATGTGGCTCCATCTTGTGGTTGTAAATATTTGGTATATACTGTGTGTGCTGGTTGAGCAATTTAAGACTTTTAGCTCAAAGTAACGTGTATTCACTGTAGTGAGATCTAATTGAAACCTCAAAATGTCCTCAATATACTGTCAAAAATCAAATTCCAGTTTGTAATTTCCACTTGCATTTCAGCTGTTTTCAGATTTGCATTAATGTCACATGATGCATACATTAACACAGACTAAAAATAGTATTTCTATACAGTAACATCACCACCAACAGGCTGAATACATCACCTACTGAAGCCTTGTGCTGACATCTAGGGGTGGGCAGAAGAAATACATCCATAAAGATGTATATAAAGCTAGAAATTGTGTATTTCAGACATAAATAAATAAATAATAATAATAATAATAATTGCAGATGTACTATTTTCTTGTCTTTATTTGCTCTCGTGGTTCTCTTTTCATATTATTTGATTATCTATACCGTTTATGCCACATTTTATCACCATAAAAATGCATAAATATTCCACATTTTATGGATTCACACACATTTTCACTGACAAAATTGCCAAACTTTTCCATGACTTTTCAAGGACCCATTGTATATATTTTTTTTCTTGCCCTACTTGCCTGTAACTGTAATTTCAGCAAGGTGGCACACATGACGGGAGAGACAGAACTCAGGGAGAAATTAAGAAATGATGGTAAACAAACGTCACACATGAACACGTTTGAGCATTAAATTACATTACGAGGGAGGTAATTCAAGGAAAATGACTAAAATTTAAAATTCACAAAAGAATTCTGACTTTTCCAGGTTTTCCATCTGTAAATCTGCAAAGTGTGTATCAGATAAATGTAATTGTATTAGTATTAGTAATTGTATAGTTGAGTAAAAAGTAGAAAATAGCAGAAAATGGAATAACAAAAACCTCAAAATTTAACTTTAGTACAACACTTGAGGAAATATACTACTTTTCCACCAGGCCCAATTCTAATTCTGCAAATATTGTCATGACAGGGATTAATAATTTTTAAAGTGCACATACGTGGTCCTATAATAAAGTAGAGTGCCAGTGCAGTATAGACAGTACACCTGTCTAAAGGTGTGCACGAGCATGACAATTGTGAACTGAATTAGTAAACATGCTGCACTGCATCGACATAATGTAACACAGTCTGATTAGGATTTTTTTCAGGCTACTTCTGACAAGAATAAAGCAAGAAAGCAAGAGGATCTACTCTACAAATCTTCTCCAGGCAAATAATAAATGATAAAATCGGGAAATAAATAAATGAATAAATCTTAGCTCTAGGCATTGAGGATCAAAACCAGTGTTCAAAATGTAACTTATGCTCCTACAAAACATCAACATTCCCACTTTTAAAAGAAAAAGACCACTTGTTGTGGGTCCAGCACAGAAAAAAAATCCAAACTGAACTTATATCTTCATTATTTACCCACAAACAAGTCATCTGTGAAGCAGGGACTTATGGGTAGATATCATGTGCCACCTGTTTTGTTAGAAAATCATCCAAAATGCACACTGTGCCAAATTTTAGGATGTTCCGAGCAGCCTCTGAAGGCAGCACGCTCTCCTCTCCTGTCACCGCTGTCCTCCTCGGGTCCAGCTCGTCTCCTGAGTGTCTGCCTGCCGGTGGGGTGTGTCTGCTGGAGGTGGTGGTGGAGGGAGGCAGCGGAGCGGAGGCAGCGGAGGCAGCGGAGCAAAGTCAGCAGCAAACACACTGAATACAACCGGAAGCTGCAAGATTTTGTCTTTAAAATAAAAGCACTGCAATGTCTGCAACTGACATTTCTTTTTCAAAAGGCCAACAAAGGAGAACTGACTGAGTATGTCTTATTGTGAAACATGAACGCTTATTATTAACAACATTTAAGAAATCCAATTTAAGTCCCTTAAAAACTGGGAATGTCACCAAGATGAGACCAACAGTTTTTAAACAGTCAGATTATAGCCGTTATATCTAAAGTATGTGGACTTTTAAACACAACTGTGTGATTGTTGAACAACTCAAAACTTGGCCATTAATATGATGCTATAATAGCTTCCACTCCCTGCAGGGATTTGCTCCTATTCAACCACACGTATTGATGAGGTACAACACTGATGTTAGGCAATAACCTCACAGTC
>NW_024625419.1:0-2345 GCF_008729295.1 Plectropomus leopardus
ATTTTGTATACATTTCTTAAAATGTTGGTTGTATTATTAGATAAATGAGTCCGTGTGTGTTTTTGTTTTTCGTAGATGTGATGGTGGGGATGGGCTACAACCTGGAGGAGATCCAGGACTCTCTGGCCAAGATGAAATATGACGAGATCACAGCTACCTACCTGCTGCTGGGCAGAAAGGCCTCCGAGGTACAAACATCAGCCTAACGTCTCCTAAAATGCATTAAAATAAACCCGTTATCAGAGCAGAACATCACAGTAGGTCATCTTTAGGGTAAAAGTTTCCTGTTTTTTGTAATTTGAAAGTCATAGTCCTTTTACCGCTGATTATAAATCACATTCATGTACATGTGCTTTATGTTTTTACTTAAATATGTCCGCTCTTCCTCCCAGCTGGAGCCCAGCGAGTCGGCCTCCAGCAGCAACCTGTCTCTGGCCAAACCGCGGCCCAACAGCGAGCTCAACGGCCAGTCGCCCTCCCACCTCAAAGTCCAGAGGAGCGTCTCCTCCAACCACAAACAGAGACGTTACAGCGAACAAGGTGAGGAGGACACAGTGTTGACTTTCCTCAGTCAAACATTATAAAAGCTTTACTGGTTAAAACTCAGCGAGGACGCCTCCTTTTTCAAACTCCAGTTGTGCCTCTCGCTCCCAATAAATGTCTTTTTCCGTCAGTAGCTCTTTGTCAGGCTGATGAAAGCAGTTAAATCAAACACAGTCACATGGTGGAGGCACTTTAACCTTTAGCTTATTTGCACAGCTCGGTGCTGTCCGCTGTGATATAATGCTTTGTCAATGTCTTCAGTCTGAGTTGCTCTTTATTCAGCGAGAGCCGCAGCTTAAACAGCCTCACTGAGAACCTTTTAAGCTGCGGCTCTAACGTGGCAGCTACTCACCGCCAATTTAAAGAGCACTGTGGTGTTTAAGTTGTGTTTTTTTTTCCTGACACAGAATACCAGTATTTTTTATTAGTTTGGCACATGTGGGGTGCTTTTTAATATTAGTTAAGCAGACGATTGCTCATTATTATTTTACTTTTATGTATTTGTTTTTCTTGACATCCTAACTGGGCGTTTAGTCTTTGGGATGTAAGAAAAACATGTAGAAAAAAGTTCAAAAGTAGTAAAGACTAGATGCTGCATAAAGCAAAATGCAACAAATAAATAAAGTCTGCACACCAGAAAATGCTCCCATGAACATTTATTAAATTACATTCTCGCGTGTGACGTTTTGAGGCATAGCCCTTCTTCCATTTTTTTATTTGTATTTTTTGTATATGTAAGAAAAACATGAAAATATTATTTTTGGCTGCTGATCAGACAGAACAAATAATATTCAGTAATAATATTTAGTTAAAGTTTAAGAAAACCACACTTTAGGAGCTGCAACCAGTTCATTTTTGGTATTTCTGCTGATTCGATTATCTAAATTATTGTCGTTAAAAAGAGTTTATTTTGGGGGTAAAATGTGCCTTCAGGCTCATTTATTTGCTTTCAAACACAAACAAGAGACAGATATGTTTTTCAACCATGAACTAAATCACCGTGGGCTCTTAAAAAATACCTTAATGTGCTGATGATTCTGTCCTCAGTCAGTTTGAGTCAGTGTCAGAATTATTCTTTTCCAAATGTAGGTCGCTTCTTTTTTGGATAAAACACTTAAATTAAAAAAAAAAAAAAAAAAAAAAAAAAGTCTTTTTTGCCAGAGGTCCAAACAACATCTTTGAGTCATCCGTCACACATCTGTCTCCCTGTTTCTCTCTGTGCAGTCGGTCAGAACGTCCCTCCGGGGATGTCTCATCCAAAGAGGAGTCAGACCACCACAGCGGAGAACAGCGCCAAGGAGGAGAGCGGAGTCCAGCTGCGTAAACCCAGCACCCCGGGGAGCCGCGGCGCTCCGCCCGCCAGCCCGCTGCTGGGCAACGCCAACAACCCCAACAAGGCCGACATCCCCGACCGCAGGAAAGGCGCCACCACCGGCCCGAGCGTGAGTTATTGTATCAGTTTAAATACATCAACGAATATTAATACACCTGCAGCGTTCTGATGTTCATCAGGAAAACATGAATTGTCTCTAACTGAACTATGAAACCGAGCAAAAAACAAGCATCTCATGAGAAACAAAGATCAACCATTTCATCCCAGAAATCAGAAAATATTTAAAAGACACTGTCCTATACAGAGCTTTCTTAACACTTTATAGAGAAAAGAAGAAGTTAGCCAAAACTCAGCCAAAAAATTGTGAAACAAAAATTTCCTGAAATTAACAAAAGTAAAAGAAAAGCAACAAAAACAGGATATTACCTGAATAAGGTGCTACAATAAAATAAACAATTCACATAATAAT
>NW_024625420.1:0-1791 GCF_008729295.1 Plectropomus leopardus
TGTGTGTGTGTGTGTGTGTGTGTGTAAAAGTCAATTAGAGTCAATTTGTGCCCTCAGCTGTTTGAGCCCCTGCAGCCCATCTTCCCCGTGACTCCGTCTGTCTGTCTGTCACCTTGTTACCTTGTTATTGCAGAGCTGGTGGGTCCCTTTGGTCACTGTGTGTGGGTCAGTTTGGTCAGTGAGTGTGTGGGTCACTTTGGTCAGAGTGTGTTTGCGGAGTGTTTGTGGTGGTGGTGGGGGGAGTTTATGATTTGGGGTCACAACTGACCAAACCAAGTCTTGTTCAGCTCCTGTTGACAGTCAGGAGATAAAATCAATTAGTGTGTTGTGTTCAAGAATTTTTGACAAACCTCTGCATAAAAGTACACAATAAACTTTATCTATATAGCACTATGTATAGGAAATCAGAGCAATGCAGCAGTAAAGTTGTGGATGGCACAAGTTTCTCTACAGAAGTTTCTCTTCCAGTATTTTTTTGAGCATGCAGTACATTTGAGGTTATTCTTGAAAATATTCTAGAGAGTAATTGTCATTGTTCTGGATTGTTGCACTAATAACATACGTACATTTGCATAAAGAAAGCATATTTGTCCACTCCCATATTGATAAGAGTACCAAAAAAAAAAAGAAGAAAAATAACCCTTTTGTAATTCTTCTCATCCATAACTAGGCAGCTGCTGTGTAAATATGAGCAATTACTATTATCTGTTGTGAAATACTGGCAATTAAATATTTTAATCGATTGACAGCCAAAATATATATGGACAACTAAAACCAAATCTGACCACATGATGAGTTGCCATGAAAGGTGTGTGAGAAAATTAACTTTTAACAACCTGAGGCAAAGACTGGCCTCTGTATTGTTTATCTTGAGCAGTTAATCCATACTTAACTTTTTGGGATTTTTTTTAACCCACTTCGTAAACAGACAGCAGTAGAGCCATTTCAAGCAAGCCTCTATAATGTCCCTTTTTTTAGTCACTTAAATGCATCACCTGACCTGCATCTCTCCCCCCATTAAAGGCAGGTGTGCTTAATTAGTCTAAAAGTGAAGACACCAAGAGGATACAGTCTCCAGTCACTGTGTGGTCAGTTAAATCTTAATTTAAAACTGTCCAGTGTATTTGTTTATAAGTCCAGCAATATGAACTGGTTTTTAAAGGCCTGTTTATTTTGGGAAGTGTTTGTTTGAGGTTTTTGATTGCATTTTGTTGGGACAGTCTGACAGTCAGTTCAGTTTCAACCTGCATCTCTCCACACATCCTGCAAATCATCCGCAGCAGCCTGGACCATCAACAAACGGTGGGTACAAACCATAAAAGTTCTTCATATCTACCATGGCGTCTGTTGATGGCTACTTTGAAATTGTTTAAAAGCTGCAATAGACAGAAATGGGAGGAAAAAGAAGAGAACAGGAGGGAAATAAAACCCCTGCAAAGTCGCTACATTGATTGTGTTGAAAGTGCACAAATAGCAAATAGTCATCTGGTTGTATTTATGTTATTAGAGCAATGTGAAAGTTGCACTGAATGGTGAAGGTCGAAGCACTCCTAAGTACCTGAGAGGACCCAAGTGGACTCACTGTCAGCTCTGCTCATGTAACATCAACCCTATAAAACCTGGACAAATTGGTTTCATTTCTTTAAAAAAAATGGGGAGATGGCAACAAGCATATTGCCCAAAAAATAGCAAGAAATTGGTAAAATAAATAAATAAAATACAATACAATTTCCTAAAAATAAGCACAAAAAATAAATAGAAATACAGAAAGTAAAAAAAATGAAAAATACT
>NW_024625421.1:0-1646 GCF_008729295.1 Plectropomus leopardus
GAGTGTATTCATATAGAATATTTTCTCTTTAAAATATATATTTTAGTATTAAAATTGTCATAAATTATAGACAGTACAGGCCATATTCAGAAATACTTTCTCAGTGTATTCTTAGTCTTGCATTTAACAACTTCTTTTCTCTGTCTTTTAAAAACCCAACAATGCAATCTTGTTGACTTTAAAATGTAATTGTTCACAAATTGTATTTATGGCAGTATTCTACAACCCAGTCTACGAATGTAAATTTAAATGCACAAACAACATTTTAATTGGCAAATACTAGATTCATAATAAAATAATAGGCTATTTTCACTAATGTTAAAATTGTAAAACATACTGTACATGTGTATTTCTTAGATGACTTAAAAATTATCCTCACACAGGCCAAACTTGAGCCTGATGCTGTATTGAGCTGAGTTAAGCAGAGTGGATTCAGTCTAAAATGAGGCCTGCGAGCTTTAACATGAAACATTAACACAAATATTGTTGGCAGACAGTTTTTAAAGGAGACACAGCCCATAAGAACATAAAGAAATAAAACATTTATATATTTCTATCAAAAATTGGTTTCAGATCCCCCTTTTCTACATTTAATTCAAATAACCGAAAAACTGCAGAAAAAATATCAACATGATCACTGAAAAATTAATAATGTGCTCAATGTTTAATAAAAGAAGTGATACTGTTCACGATAGCATTTTAAAACAAACATCACATTTGTTTTACACAGAAGTTGGAAAATAAATTCTCGAAATATCTTTATGACCTTTGAGCTGTTTCTTTGTGAGTGAAAACGCTAAAATCATTACAAAAAACTCAGAGTAAATTATTTTCTCATTATAGATCAGCCCTGCACAATTCTGATGCTTCACTAAAATAAAGAAAACATTAACTAAGTTGAGTGAGTTTAAAATTTATTGTAAATGAACGAAGTGTTTTTAAGGTCGATATGCCGTACTCAATAAGATACTCTTTAATTCCTTTCTCCTGCATTAAATAATATGGTGCTATTAGTTTAAACTGTGAGGGGGGCTTATTTTGGGATAAAGTGTAGCCTACAGTACAGTCAAAAAGCAAATTAAATCATGCAAACATGCATAGTTATCTGCTTGAAAACGTGAAACATGAAATCCTATTGATTAATGGTAAAAAAAATATATTTTAGAACATCAAAATAAGTTAAATATGTACAAACTAAACATTCAAACATGCAGTAGGCCCGAAAAACTCTTAATTTACAGTATTAGCTGAATGACCACAATAGTGGTTTGCTTTTAAATTTTGCAGTGTGTTGAATATGAGCATGCTTTTTATTCAGGCAAAATTGTAAGACTGCTTTAATATCACAGAAGATGCTAAAGAACATATAGACCAACATTTTGTCATGATTAGAAATTGCACTTTTTTTAAAATTAAAATACAATTTATCTAACAGTATGTCAGCCTCACAGGCATTGGAAACGAATAAATGCTCATACTGTTTCACTCCTTGAAAATTTTTTATAATCATTACAGTACAGACTTATTGTCATCTGCTGTGTGAGAAATAATGGCAAGAAAGATTAGGAATATGTCATTTTGTAGCTGTGTGAATTAAACATCATTACACTTATTTTTCAAGTTTTCTCTGCCTGCAGCCTGATGAT
>NW_024625422.1:0-3431 GCF_008729295.1 Plectropomus leopardus
AAAACTGTTTGTTAATGCAAACTTTATGTCAAGGAATGCATCTCCTGCAAAACCTGCCATTTTCTCTCTGATGAGCTGCTTCTTTCAGGGAATCCATCCATCACTTGATTGAAATATCCTGTTAAGGTGATTGGTCCCTCTATGCTTCCCAAGACTCTTTTCATTCCCTGTAAAGAAGCCAATCTATATTGTTGCGTGTGCAATAAATTATATAGCTTTAATGTTATTATCAATAACCACTACCCTGCCAGAACCTCTACAATTAAATGCCAGACCCCAATGACTTTTTTGTGTTTTATAAATCTCTAGAGTTAACTATAAAACCACTGTTTTATGAATGGAAAAAACTTTCTCAGTTTTTAATTATTTCTCCTTTAATGAATTCCACACCTTTTCTATTTCAGATAGGGTGAATCTACCTTAAACCGTGAAATGTGTCTTTTTGTTACAAATTTGTTGGCTCGAAAAAATGGTTGTTAAAAAGTTGAGTGTTTTTTCCCTCCATATAAAACAGAAGCTGTGGTCAAGAAACATGTTTTTACACTAGAAAAAAAGTAGAAAAGTGCTCCAAGAAACTTATAAAACCAGTCTGGCATGACACTCTACCCACTCCACTCTCCTTTTATTGATTGGAGTCTCTGTAAAAGCTGGTTTTAAAAGACACACCAGGAGATGCAACTACTTGTCACACACTCATCCACTGTCCTACCTCGTTCTCAAAGACCATGCATCCATTTTTAGGAAAGTCAGATGGAATAAGGCCAATAGCAAGCATGGGATGCAGTTTATGTGGATCTGTGTGCTTTTCTTTTCTATTTTTTTCCGGTGGATGTTATTCATGCAGCTCATGCATGACACACTCCCTCTTTCTCTCTTGTGGTGTGTGAAATCATAGTCAGTGGTTTGGTTTGATGTTTACAAGGCTTTACAACAGAAGGCTCCCTTGAGGATGAGCACATCTTAAGACTCAAGAAGCCCTCATCGTCAGAGGTCTCCTTCCATCTCCCTGAGTGTCTTTTGACTGTCTTCTCTTTTTTTCTGTCCCCCCACATCTTCTTTCAACTTTTTTTTTTTCTCTGTGGGCGTGTCCCCTCTCAGTGAGGTGCTTTGTGGGGTTAAGTTTTGACTTTATTTTGCTTTCACATACACTCTCACTTCCACATATATGCTGACACTCACGCTCACTGTACAGTCACCTTTCTGAGCAGCAGGCAGTCCTGACAGTTAGATCGATGACTGAGTTTGGGATTCTTGACAGCGTAGAACAACAACCTTGCTCTGGGTCCACAAACACACACCGCAATGACATAACACTTTCAAATAAACAACCCTACCACTAGTGATGTTGGGCAATCCTGCAAAACTCCAGATTATGTACAGTGTCAAAGTTTTTCAAACTCAGTGCCAGTTTCGACCTCTGCGCTCCTACTTTACATTTTTTAATAAAGGTCACACTGGTTCCTGCATGCAACATTGGCATTGGGTGTAAATTGCGCACTGCAGAAATTTGGAATATGAAGATCGTTTCTAGGGCTGCTGGACTGCTGATATTTGCCATGAAATATAGTGCAGACATTCACTGCGCCCAGAAGATGATTCCTGTTTTGTTTTAGTACCTAAAATAATAAAGAATTCCTAAACTTTAAATTTGGGTGGACACTCCTTCAAGGTCATAAGGTAGAAATTGTTGCTAAACCAGAAATTAGTCACTTGGCCAATGAAGTCCTTAATCTGCTTGCTTTATGGGCCTGACAATGAAGTTTTACACCTATAAGTCAAACATTTTTGGCTTCAGGCGCTTCTGAGCAATCTTTTTATGGGAATTAACGTGGCTTTGCCTCCAACACTGTATCCAATTCTCTTCATACATCCATGGTTCAACCCTTCCACCGTCTGTAAAAGAACAAGAGGGCACTGGGATCAAGGAACCACTAGGATGTATGTTCTATGTATACAGAGACATAATATAAACGGATGTTTTCCTAAAATAGCTTTTTTTCCCCCTTTAAGCAAAAAGAAGTGGTTAATTACAAGAACGTGCAGTTTGTATTCATTTCTTATACCAAGTAATATTGTGTCAAGGACAGTTATTCCTCTACTTTTCTCTCATAAATCTTTGGAATTGTGACACAAGAACCTCTGAGTTCTCAAGCCAGTTGTTTACCCATTTGTCAAATCAGCTGTTCTTTGGTTCCGCTCTACAACTTGGCCAAGACATTTAAAGAAACTTTTATGCCGACCACAGCAGAGCAACTGAAACACGACAGCTTACGACTGTACAAAGAGAGATTTGATTGTTCAGAAGAAGAACTCGCTACAGCGGCAGCAGGCTTGGCAGAGCATGTTTTCTGAAAACATGCCTCTCATTTGAGGTACAAGAATATGGGAATATTGGAGTGTTAGACATGATTTTGTGCCATCGCTTCCTGTGTCTGCATGTCTTAATAATGTATGATTAAAGAAGACTGGAGTCTCAGCCATCTGCATCAGCCCCCTCGTGCTGCAGTTAATCACAGATTTAGAGAGAATAAACTCACACGGGGCGGCTTGGGTTCTTTCATTATATGCAGACATCTCTGTCTCTGCATGAGAGCAAGATGTTCTCTCATCTTCTCACACTACCTTTCTCTTTTCCTCTTATTCTTTCAGAATCTAGAGTAATCAAACATGACCTTTAGTGTCATGTATTTTACTGAACATTTTGTTCCTAGGCTTCTGAGCACCAGCAGTGCCCATCTAATGTCATCTGTGGATTAAAGATCTATGTAGGGTATTCCTAAATAAATAAATAAATGTTTAGACTCAGGCAGAGATAATACTGGAATTCTAGATCAACACTAATGACCCTCTACAACTGTGTGGTGGTATACATTTACTGTGTTTAGGACAACAATGGGCATGCACCCCAACAGCGTTCAGGTCAGATCACAGCTTTATAAAAAGGTAGCAACCAGGTGCCAAATCGTAAGCAGCAGGAATTTGAGGGCCCTGACACACCAAGCTGTTGGTCGGCTATCTTTCAGTGATGGGCCACCGTGTTGCCCAAATCTTTGCAGTGTGCACCATACTGTTGGTTGTTGCAATGTATGTTACATACTGTACACCATGCATATCTCTACATTGTGTTCAATACAGGTTGCCACTTATACATTAATTGTAAATACATCTCGACCTCTCAGGAGTCTTTCATGCAGACTGCAGCAACTCTAATTATGCTCGATCGCAGGTTTTCCTAGTCTGTGTTGTGTTTTTATTCTGCTTCACTTAAACTGTAATCTTTGCCCATTTTGTATTGCCATATTGTATTTTTAGTTGATTTCATTCCTACTTACTTTAACTGATTATTTTCCATTCAGTGTGACCTTAAATGTTCTGATGCATTTTCATGTCGTATGTGAAGCACCTTGAACTGCCTCTGTGTTTGAATGATT
>NW_024625423.1:0-2941 GCF_008729295.1 Plectropomus leopardus
AATGCAGAGAATGATGATGATGACTTTTTGCTTTAGTATTTAGTATCTGTATGTTGTTTTTAGGATTTTGTGTTGGTTCATACAGCAAAATTTGACAAAAACAAATCCTAAAAATAAGGATACTAAATACTAAAGCAAAAAGTCATCATCATCATTCTCTGCATTTTTGTCTGTATAACGTTATCAATATAATTTAAAAGTCATTGATTTCCTCTAGTTACATGATGTTATAGGTTTAAAACACACGCGCTATATTTTGATGTGAAAAGGTGTAACAGGAAGTTGTAGATTTATGCTAGTTAGCATGACAGCGGTGGCCACGGGGTTCACGAGGACCGTCCCTCCCAGGAAGACACCAACCGACACCGCCTCCTACTCCTCCTGCTCCCCCTGCTCCTCCTGCCTGGTCTCTGAGGGCCGTCCTGGACAGCAGTCCCCGGTCTCCTCCTTGTGTCGGACGCTGCTCGGCGCTCATTACTATTCAGCGAGCGGGTTAGCAGGTTTGTAGCGTCTCAAACATCTGGTCCTTTGCACAGCTACACCGCTAGCATCTTGTTTTTTTCGGTCCGTTTAATTTCCGTCGCTCGCTTGACTTTGCATCCAGAAAGAGTGGAGGAAACACATATTTATGTGGCGACAACGTGACTGCACGACGAGAGCTGCTGGGTGCCTGAAATGAGCAGCGGCGGCTGAAAAGGACCCAGAAACACCGCCGGCACAGCAAGGTGAGAGCATGTTTTTTTACGCAGCCAAATGGTCTCTGCACGGGGTGCTTTCCTCTGTGCTCGGTGAAACGCTGCTTTGTGGTGTAGTGATGAAGAGGAGGCATGATGGTCCTCCTCCTCCAGTGTCTCCAGTCTGCTGGTGTCGGAGGCCATCGGCTCTTTGCATCTCCCTCTGCCCATTGTAGTCCTTGACCTGCCTCACGATGATGGAAATCCTCCACAAAGTCCGAGCACTCAGACAAACTGTGCACTTATTTCAGTCCCACATTTAATTTTTGCAGGTTTTTAAATTATCAGTGGTGAAATTCATTCATGCATTCATACATTTACTCAAATGCTGTACTTAACCCTATCAAACATGTTCAGATTGGTTTATTTCAAAAACTGGTAAAAAGTTTCTAGAAAATTAAAGTTAAAAAAATAAATGATCAGAAAACATATGGAAAAAGGCATTTGGCAACTTGGCAAATGTACCTCAAATTAAGAGAAATTACGTGTTTTTTAAAAAAAGAGGAAAAAAGGTGACAACAAATGACCTGGAGATTTGTTTTTAAAGACTTAATTTCTATATTGTATAATTAATGTTATTAGATATAATAATAATAATGATAATAATGATAATACATTTCATATATAGAGCGTTTTTCAAGAAACTCCAAGACACTTTACAGTTGTCAAAAAAGATCATATATATACTAGAAAAAATGCAGAGAATTAAAAAAATACGTATACATATTTCCCATGCAACATCATTTTTGAAATTTTTGAAAAATGTGCAAATCAAGTTGATGTCTTTCAAAACTGGGAAGAAGGAACTGAGCAACTCATAGAAAAATTCCATAATACATCCATGGAAAATACCCCCAAAACAGCAAGAAATTAATGAAAAGTACAAGAAAATAGTGTGAAAATTAGCACAAAAAAAATTTAAAAAGCAAAAGCAAACAAGGATATGACCTAAAAAGTGATTAAAAATAACAATTCTGTAAAATAACTGTAAAAAGAAATATAATTATGATTATTTTTAATATAGTAGTGATTTACGATAATATTGGCACGTCATCAGTATCGGCAGATTTTGTCTTTAAAATGAAATATCAGATCGGCCAACATGCTGTTTCTGCTGATATGACAAGCAGATATTGTTTTATTGACAAAGTGAACATGTACAAAACATCAGCCCTAAGCTGAAGTATTTTTCTTATTTTGTACAATGAATGAATATTGCATACATTTAAAAGCATTGCATTTTATGTCTCCATCTGCTGGAGGGGTGTCATGATTAGAGTATGCATAATACGATGTTAATTCCACTACAGAAGAGACTCGATCGTCACTAAAACAAGACGGAGGAAAAATGTGGATATATTGATATCGGTATTGGTTATCTCCCAATTGAGCTGTTTTATTTCGGCATATTGGATATTGGCAAAAAATC
Source organism: Plectropomus leopardus (assembly GCF_008729295.1). NCBI lineage: Eukaryota > Metazoa > Chordata > Actinopteri > Perciformes > Serranidae > Plectropomus > Plectropomus leopardus. The sequence goes on from NW_024625423.1 coordinate 2,164, forward strand.
CAATATCGTGCATCCCTTGCTCAGTGAAAAAATACCTGCAAAAAGCACCGTAATGCAGCACAAGAAAATTGTTGTTGATCCAGGTTTCGAAGGGTTAATTAGAAATGAAAGTTGAAAGGCAAATATTGTTTCTTGTTGATGTAATGTAGCTCTGAAATACATCGATGTGTGATGACATTTTTTGGACATTTTTTATTGTATTACAATGCCGGACAAGAGGGACACGGAAAAAAAACCCAATTACTATCAAGGGTTCCTTGAAAAGTCATGGAAAAGTTTTGAAATTTTGTCCATGAATTTGTGTGGGAACCCTGGTTGTAGTAACAGGGAAAAAAGTTACAGTAAAAATGTCCAACATGTACTTTTAAAGTATTTTTCAGAGAGTTCTCAGTATATTTTCAGTAATTTCCAGTGAATGCAGTCAACACGCTCTGTCCCTTTAAATGTGGTCTACTTTATTGCGTTGACATTTTGCTCCCAAATGACATTAAATGCAGTGACGTGGTTAGAGCTTGACATTAAAAAAATCATAGAAGTTTTCAAAAATTATGTAATTATGAACAGTTTAAAAAAAAAAAAAAGCAAATTGGATTGATTTCTTTTGAAAATGGGAAGAAGGAACTGAGCAACTTATAAGAAAATACCCTCAAGACATTAGTAAAAAGTGCAAGAAAATTACCTGAAAATTAGCATTAAAAAAGTAATGTAAAAAACTAACAAGGAAATGAACTGAAACAGTGCCTAAAAATACAAATGTATGTATTGTAATTTGAAATAT
>NW_024625424.1:0-2266 GCF_008729295.1 Plectropomus leopardus
TGTGTTTTTTTTTTTTATGGGAAATTTCTGCTTCATTTCATATTTGTTGGGTTAAAGCCAGAGGACAGATTAAACAAGATACAAGATGTAAAATGTCGATATAAAATAATTCAAAGAAATCAACCAAAAACCACAAATTTTCAATACAATAATAAAACATAAAAATTACAACAAAAAAAATAAATAAAAATAAAAAGACAACATCATATGAAAGCAAGTCTGTAAAAATGGGTTTTAAGAAATGATTAAAAAGAAGTCACTGACTAAGCAAGGCTATCTCTTCAAGCAGGTGGTTCAAAAGCTGAGGGGCCCTGATGGCACAGTCACCTTTAGTTTTAAGCCTCGACTTTGGAACAGACCCCTCCTGAGGATCTAAGGTTCGAAAGTGGCTTCTTAATTTAAGTTACATTTCAGATAGTGAAAATGCATTCATGTATGACCAACAGTCCCAGATCTAATTTTTTAAAAATTTATTTTCATAGAAAACAAAGAACGTTCCACAAAACCTTCATCTTTCAGAAGCTGGAAACACTAGATTAACATTTTGATGCAAAATGAATATAAACAGTTGGTAGATTATCACATTTTTTGATTGATTTCTGTTGATTTACTAATTTTTAAGGTCCATACCATGGTGAACATCATGCCTGCTAAAAACGGGCTTGGCGACATTTTTATTGTAAGCATGCTACTAGCTCAAAGCCCTGCTGTATGTCTAGTTGTGTGGTCAGTACTGAGTATGTCAGTGTATTTACTGTATTCCACTCTGCCTCTATGTGGTGATTTATAAGCCTCAAATTTAGATTTTCACACATAAATAATTGAATGTGAAAAGTTCATCCATGGCTGAGGGAGTGTGTTGTTTTACAGTTGGTTTCTTCTGGCCAGCGGCTCGCTGCTGTTTCTCGTACTTGGCTCCACAGGACGCCTGTGTTCGCTGCTCCATCCATTATGTGCTTGGCCAGCGCCGCCTGTTTACACCACTACATTATTTATTTCTTATTTTTCACATTTTCAGCATAATTGAGAAATTGTGTTGGGGGATACCTTGCCAGCAGACAAAAAGAGTCATCTCTATAGTCATGAAAAGCAGTCACACTGCTGGAAGTATTTATTCCCAGTTGCAGAGGAGGGATGAGTCCACCCGTCCCCTCCCGCCCCCCTTCCTCCTTTCATGTCCTCTGCTCTGTGCAGCCGAGACAGTAAACATTTTCTGACTTGCTCATATGGAAAATGTGACATTTACAGGAGAGATCATCTGTCTGGCTGTGCTTTGCACACAGGGTTGTGTGTCATGTGATGCCCTTGAGTTAAAAGGCGGGCTCCTGATACATGTGATGTGAGAGATAAGGCTAGCACAAGACAATTAAGGGCCACAAGCAGAATGTTACCCCGTTTTATCACTTTTGAATCACAAAACACTTTAAGCTAAAACCTTTGCATCCTGCAAATTTAAAGATTTGAGAGTGCTGTTGGGTGCGAAAGTCCAACACATACTGGATTTTTTTAAGAATTTCAGTTTTGAGAGTCATAATATAATGGAGCATCTCACATAAAGGATGAAGAAACATCTTTGATGATGTCTTACATTAGGCTATTATGTATAATAGTTGCAAAGTGTAGTGAGCATAGTTTATAAATAAACTTGTCTGTGCTCGCTTCTGGACAAACTATGTAATTGTAGAACTGTTTATAAATTACCTAAAATATTTTGGCATTTCTGTTTTGCAATTTGTTATTAGTTATCACCACATGTATTGTATTTTAACAATTCTAAAACTTTATTTTAACAGTACTTTATTAAAATTCATTTGAACAGCATTTTAACTTTAATAACAAAGCTTTGTCTAACTTTTATGAAAGTATTTCAACTTTTACAGCGGTATTTTATCGAACATTTGTAAAAGTGCTTTAACTGTTTTCGCAGTACGTTATTTAACTTTTAGCACAATACTTTATTTAACTTTTAGCACAAGACTCATTTATTTACTTGAGCTCCACTGCACCATTCAGTTACTTTTAGCCTTTGAATGTATTTTTGACACCCTCTGTATACTTGGAAATTCAGAAAACTTAGCCCACACATTGAAACCAGTTAACATTACGAGCAAATACAGTCACTGGGTCCCTGTGGTGTGGAAGGCCTCCTGCATTTGCAGGGTAAAATTGGTCTTATAGCTTTGTAGTTGCCATATATGGATGTAACCAGCCTCAGTTGCCTTTTGTAAGCAAGTGAGGCAGTAAAAATATTATTATTATTATTATT
>NW_024625425.1:0-1461 GCF_008729295.1 Plectropomus leopardus
GTATTACCTTGGGCCTGTTTATTATTATGCATATTACCTGAATGGAGAGAGAGAATCAGAGAAGACCCGCCATAAATGCTGATCATGAGAGAAGCATAAAAGTGCTGTGTGTGTAACTTGCATTATGATTAGGCTGATTTAGCATCAGATTACAAGGGCAACAATTAGGTGAAATAAAATGTTGAGCATCAGTGCAACAAGTTGGAGTAAGTCAAATCAGATGAGCCAAAGACTTTGGCCCCGCACAATGTTGTCAAAAAGGATAGACATGATGGCAAAAACTCTGAAAATAAGAGCCAAGTTGTAAAGAAAAGAAATGGTCCTTTTAGTTCTGCACTGGCATGATGTGACTCATTCACACATTTTTAAATCCTGCAAACTGTGAACCACATTGATCGCTGTCTGGAATATCTGCTCACGTTAATGTATACCTGTTGATTCAGCAAGTATGTATTATTAATGTGTTAAGTATCCCACATGACTCAGCAACCTGATTGTAGAGGTGAAATAGTAGCTTAATGGAGGCAGAGGGGATATATGAGGTTAAGGGCTTCTTCTCATTAACGTTGCAGGTCAAAAGGGTACCGATCACACGTATCATAGGTGATAGATTTGTATGGAGATATATTTGTCTCAATATTATCTGTGTTAACAGATCAACAGTCCGTGTGTAAATGTGTCATCCATCAATATGAAACACCTTCCACAAGTATAAAAAAGATTTTTAGGAAACACAACACTTTTGATATGATTTTGGGCTCATTCGTGGAATTTTTGCACAGGGAAGATTTTGCTCAGGCCTTGTAGTGAACTACTGTTTTTAATTTATTTTTATTCTTGAGCAGCTTTATTATTATTAAGTGTTGGATCATAATCCATCTTTTTATTTTCTTCAAGCACAAGGTGATTCCAGTGCCCTGATAACAAGTACAACATGTTTTACCTCTATTATATTCACTGCCCATGTGTTTTGTTTTCATATGTCTGTCTTTAATGTGTGCCTTTGTAAATTAATTAAATGTATATTCATTTGTTCTGTAGAAATTGTTTGTGTATTTGCAGATTCACTTTATATCTGCCAAATATTTTTGTGACCTTATAAATTTTTGCCTGTATTTGTGGAAGGTGCCATTTATTTACAGATTACACATGAATAAACACTTTTTTAATCTGTTTACACAAATAATATTAAGACAAATAAATCTCCATAGCGTTGCCATATCATGCTCTCATCTCAGTACAGAAGTAATGCATCTTTTACAGCAGCTGCAGTTCATACTAAATGTCTTTAGGAGGCGCTGTGGTGCAGGACTCTGGGATTTATCTTCCTATCGCCTTCATTGACATTTAATGATAATTATAACTTGGGTCACAGCAGGGGCACAGGCACACACTGGCTCACTAACAACACACACACACACACACACACACACACACACACACACACACACACACACACAC
>NW_024625426.1:0-1607 GCF_008729295.1 Plectropomus leopardus
TTATTGCTATTTATTAGTATCTCTTAAGTATTGTATTAGGCGTCTGGGAGATGCTGTTGTTGACTTTTTAAGATAAAGACTGATTCATATCGTTTAAAGGTTTGATTTCTTTATGCACAAACTTCATCACAGCCTCATAAGATTCTGTAAAATTATTGTGACAACATACAACAATACGCTGAGATTGTGCTCTAAATATTAATTTTTTTTTAAAGCATGTACTCCAGCATGTATTGGAGCAATATTTGACCAGGAGTACTTATACTTTGACTCAAGTGCTAAAGCTGTGTACTTTGTCCACCACTGTCTGTCTTAAACAATAAAATCCACTCAGTTCTTAGTACAGTCTGGATGAAACTAATCACTTTATAATAACCAAAATGTTTTTTTGTTCTTTATTTCTCCTGCAGGTTAGCATCTACAGCTACAGCTCTACAGAGCTGCAGTTACCAGAGACACAGTCCTTTCACATCACACCGGGGATCAGAGTACATGTACGGACTGACGGACTGGACAGCGAACTGTTAATCACAGTGACCTCACACCTGTAGTGTAGCAATCTTCTTGCGTTTGGGAGGCGCAGTCTCCACCACCACGATTTCCTCCTCCTCGTCTTCAATGTTCGCCATGGTCAGATTCCCTCCATCTGAGCAATGACACCAACAATCACATCTCTGTTACCATGGTTTTATCTTTTACTTTTTGAATAATTAATTTAATTTCCTGGTATGTATGTGTTAGTATTCAACTTTTTTGTGTGTCTCTCGTTATGTTTTACTGCCAAAATCTGGCGGAAAGCTTTCCAGGAGAAGCTGAAGCTGTTATTAAAGCAGTTTATCATCCGATTATCAGGGCAGACAATTTGCATTTTGCTGATTATCTGTATTGACGTTTTACTTTAATGTTTGCCAATAAAATTAATAAATTAAAAAGTGCAAAGAAAATGTCAGCATGAGAGGAACTTTTACATTTTTGCTAAACTTCTTTAAAAAAAGTTGCGGGGAACTTTCTGTATTTGACGTTGAAAGTCGTTTTGATTAAACATTTGCTGACGCCATTTGTTATAAATCAAATTCGAAATTTTGACAGAGATTTTAATTTTTATTGTAAATGCATATTGGTTGGGTTATCTGTCTCATTAACTACTAATAATCGGTATCAGCCCCAAAAAACTAATATCGGTTGACCCCTAGAATTGGAATTACATGGTCAGTTATAACACGGCTGCAGTCATCTCATCTCCGCAACCTTCGACACACAACATACAATTCATACCATATACCAGTGGTTCCCAACTGGTGGGCTGCAGCCCAAAAGTGGGTCGCGGGTCCATTCTGAATGGACTCTTGAACGTGTTAAGTTTGCGAAGACAAAAAAACGAAATACTTGAAGTACAGTGAATATCCAGCACAGAGCTTTTATTTCAAAGTGCCATTTCTGTTAATTCTTGCAATTTATTTATTTCTTTGTGTTCCAAGCGAACATGTTGTGTATATTTTGTGAAATAAAATCGAATACATGGTAATTAACTTAGAAATCTGGACCCTGCGGCCAAATCTTTATTGGAACACTGATTCTGAAAATCTGCTCTCAGACTGACATGAACA
>NW_024625427.1:0-1607 GCF_008729295.1 Plectropomus leopardus
AAGAAATTAGTAAAGGTTACAAAATAATTATCTAAAAGTAAGCAAAAAACATTAGCAAGACATAAGTAATAAGTTATAGACATGTATAAATTATATTTAGTAAACATATACTCTAATAACCTCCCAGCTCATTTTCAGGTCATTTGTCAACTTTTACAATTTTTTTTTGCAATTTTCAAATTCTGCATGTTCCTCTATGAATGAGCGCAGATTAAATACTGTGCAGAATATTTTTTTATTTTATTTGGTGAATGAATTGACGCACCTTGGCACCTGCTGTTGACTTCCATTCATAGCGCTCCTACACATCACAATAAGAGGGTCTGTGTATTTATAGCTCCCTGGGAAAACCTTTTTAAGGATAATCACTTACAACTACTACAGTATAACCTTCATAATCCACACAGGCCGATGGATTATCTCACTAAATATGAGCTTTATTGAAACGTGTGCAGACGAGATGAAAAGACCACCGACCCGTCTGCACACACGGCGCCACAAAAATACTAAATATCTCCCGTCATGAATGAGCGGAGGGCGCTGGGGAATATTCAGCTGCGGCGTGACCTCGCGTGAGATGACGGGGAGGTCAAGGAGGGCTTTTTAATCCATTAAACCCACACAATCAATGTGATCGTGCGCGGCCGTCTTGGTAATCTTGGTGAGCAATCTGCCTGACGAAGTAGAAACAAAGAGCTGCAGGCAGGAGTCCTGCACCGTGACGTAACCCGAGTGAACATTAAGACTCCAGACCTGCAGCCGAGGATTAAAATTAACATCTAATGCACATCAAAACCAATTCATCTGCAAATTGACTTAATTTTTTTCCCAACAAACATAAAGAAGGTGATGATCAACTTAAGAAATGGAAAAAAACTGGAAAGGAAAAGAGAAAGGGGGTTCAAAAAATGTATGTGCTTATTGCTTTCTTACTTTCATCCAATATCCAATCCAATATCGGCGCTTTGTTGACTTTGTGTTTGTGATATGTTTGTACTAAATGGTGAATACAGGGTTAAAAAAGGGAAAAAAGTCATAATATAGTATGAAAAAAGCTAGAAAAAAAGCAAAGCTGCAAATGAAAAAAAATGAAAAAAATGAAAAAACGAATACATAAATAAAATAATCTAAAAATAAGCAAAATTAAATACATAAATAAACAAGAAAAATAACCTGAACGCAGTGTTAAAAATTAAATTAAATTAAATAACAGATTTTTTTCGGTAACATAATTTATATATATATATGTGATGCACGATAATGATTATTTCAACTGATACCGATAAACTGATAATTTCCAGCTTCTTGTGGCCAATAAGATACCGATAACCGATAACCGATAACCAATAACTGATAACTGATAATGGATAATTTCTTGTTTGTTTTTCCTTACGTGAGGGTATGAAAGGCTGAGATATGGTGAGTACAGATGATACAATTTTAATCAATTTCATTGTAAGATTTTTTGGGGGTTTTGTGCATCAACTTGACAAAAATAATACCGTGTTTGAGTTCTACACTACAGTAAAAACACTGATTGACGGAAAATCTGGTCATTGGCAGGGAAAGAGTTAAAAAAAGAAACCATCGCAACACGGGCAAAATCA
>NW_024625428.1:0-2077 GCF_008729295.1 Plectropomus leopardus
AAACTTTAGTCAATATGGACATGCCACACGGTTAGCTTTGTAAGACTCTCTACAATTCAATCATTCAGTTCATTTTACTGAAACCGTTAGCACCAAAGAAGACTGTATTATCAGCAAAGTAAAAAAGAAAGAGTAAAAAAAAAAAAGTCCATTGAACTGTATTCATTATTATCATAATTATACATTTAAAATTACTTTGCCGAATTATTTTAATTTTTAAAGCATTATCCCAGGTCATTTCTTGCTTTGGATTTATTTATACTTTTTTTTTTTTTTTTTTTTTTTTTTGCTGTTTGTTTTTTTTTGTTTGAATTTTTTGGGGCACATTTTCAGTTAAATTTCAGGTAGTTTTATATACAATTTACAATTTTAAATACAATTTGATTGTATTTCCATCTTTTCTAAGTATTTTTTTCTGTAACAGGACTTTAAAGCCTGTCCCATATAGACACCTGCCCCAAATATAGCCATGTTGGCGTCAGTGATATAATAATAATAGAAATAGCCCGGACTATTAAGGTTTTCCGGTAGTTTAACGTCGGGCAGTTTGACAGGAGCGTGTAGTCGCTATATTTGGTGTACAGTGAGTTAATGCTAGTCTGTCTGTTGCTGTGTGGAAATATACAGTAAGATATCCCGCAGCTGTGGCACACTATACACTGTGGCGGTGTCTAACAGATTTTTTAAGGATGATTCGCCAAGTGTTGTCACTTCCAGCAGACAGAAAACAGCGTTTCCAATGAAGGAAACGGGAAAATGTGGGTTTCCGTGATTGTTGTGCTGTCATAGGCAGCAGAAGACTGAGCCGACAGTTGTTGTGCTGCTCGGACGGACCTCCCTCTTTCTGCCTGCCGGCTCCGGTAGGCTGTCCGCGCGTCCGCCCGGAGAAACACCAGCCTGCCTGCGACGAGGGCGGAGCTGGCCTGGCTGTCACAAAGATATGTTTCATTTCAAAAACTAGCCACCACGCTAACTGCTGTCTGAACCCACACGGCTTCGTTTTTTTCTTTAACCACGACGAAGAAGCGCCTGTTTGAGCGGACTCGAGGAGCAGCAGGATGCCGGTGAAAGGCGGAGGAAGACTGGCCTCTTACCCGAGCAAGAGCGAAAATGTCGGAGTAAGTGGCGCTGTGTTTTATTTAACATCTGTGAAGTTACATTTGGTCACATTTGCTAACTTCGTCATAATGTGAACAGGCTCAGTGAAATGATTTTACAGTATAAGTTTGGTGTGGAAGTGCGTGTGTCCTATAAAAGCAGTGTAAAGTGTCAGTGAGGTTTGGTTCGGGCTGTGAGGTGCATGTAAGCCAGCCAATAGTCAGCTCGTCAGTACACCTGTTGTGCTTCGGGAGAGCCAATAGAAAAGCCCGTTACATAATGTTTACTCTGCTGCTTTCCAGTTGTTTGTCAGCCTGTAACATGAGAAAACTGCCAGAACTTTCGCCTAAATCCAGCTTTGAGTCTTGACTCTGACACCCTGCAGTGGTGGTAATCCTGTCCAGATTGACATGTGTGATTTGATGTGGGGGTGTTGTGTGGAGATTAGATCACTGGATGTAATCAGCACACCAGAGGAGAAAAGTCTGTTTTAAGACAGTGAATGACGATGGCTACACTATTGTTATGTGACACTGTTGTGCTGCCACCTGTGGAACTGAAATGTGTGTCAAATCACTACAGAGGAAAGATAGTGTAATCCTACACAGGACAGAGAAGACACACTGTGTTTCCCTGTCGCATATCCAGGGCCACAAACTTCAAAGTATTGTATCAGGAAAATGTTGAGAGATTTAATGAGAAGGCTTTTTGAGTATTTAACCATTTGTAAACTGAGTAAAGTGGATTGATTTCTTCCAGAAAACATGACAATAAGTCAATGAGCAATGTCCCCAAAATTAGAAAAAAAAACAAAACAAAAATAAAAAAACAAAGGAGAAAATTACCTGAAAAATAAGAAAAAAATGTAAGAAAAAACAAACAGTTCAGGTCAAGTAGCAAATGACCTGAGAAAAAAGTGCTTAAAATTAAATTTAATTAAATGAAATGTATATTATTTTTCTGTAACATTATTTTAAAT
>NW_024625429.1:0-3468 GCF_008729295.1 Plectropomus leopardus
ATTACTCACCAGTCGTTTTACAATGCAACTGTTACAGAGGACAGAATGGACTGTTGAAGAACAAACATGCAGCTCGGACAAACTTCACATCCTTCCTCTTTTAAGTATTGACTGATGGAATCTGAACAGTGACATTCATTTATTTTTAGACTGGACCTGCTGATTCAGTCTACAGACATCTCATACATTTACCTGTTCACTGCTTCACTTGCTCACTTTGTTCCAGGTCATTAATTTAAAAAGTCTTTAAAAACAAATTTACAGGTAATTTTCTAGTCCTTTTTAAAAACACATGTAAAAAAAAATCTCACTAAAATTTTGGTAATTCTTCGCAAAACTCATCATTGCCTTTTTCTTTTTCTTTTTTCTTTTTAACAGTGTGTTACAAGAGTTATTGACACTCAAAGACATGAACTCAGAATATGGTGCAAACAACAAACTGCTAACAAAGAGTAGAAAATATTACTTACTTAATGTGAATCATCATAATGAGTTTTCCAAACCATTGTACATGATTACACACTTACATATTCTAACACCCGATTTTTTCAGAAAACACCTCTTTACTTGATTTGCTAGTTCAGTACTTTCCAGACACTTCTCATAATTGCCAAATTTATGCCCTGGCAGTCGTCACAACTGCTTCATATGAACACATGTATCAGCCAAGACTTATCAGATTTAAGAACTACGAACTGTAATATCTGATTGTGTATGTGGTAATTATGCTCTAACGCAAACATTTCCTAGAAAATATGATATCAATTAATCCCCTAGTTTATCTCAAGACTTTCGCCAGTATTTTCAGATGTGGACATATTAGGTATCACTTCCTTGTCACTGTTTGCTTCTGACTGACATGCATTTACTGTATCAGCAAAAAGCATCTGAAGTTTGTACAGACTTAAGATCACTACTCTTTATTTTACTTTCTTATATGAGTGTAATTCTTTTATCCATATTTACTAATTTATATATGAAATTATATTTTTGCACTCGGACCTCTATCTGTTCATGCTGTATATGTGTGCAGTGCTGTTTAATATTTGTGCTCTAATGTTCTTTATTTTGGTAGTCATGGGTTTCTGATAATTTATTTTTATTTTAACACATCATCAGAATGTGACTATTTTACTGTCTTATTGTCCACCCATCCAGATGCGGAATAAGAGAGTATATATATGCTTTTTAAAGGTAAAATACCTTTTAACTATTTCTGATAGAAATTAATGTTGATATTACACCACGCACTGAGTCTTGATTAACAGCATTTTCATCAAACTTACCATTAACTCAAAGATTTGAGGTCAGCCTGGTAACCTGTATTTGGTTTGTTGTTTTTTACTGTGCAGTTCAATACTGAGTGGACTTCAAGTTCACATTGAAACCCACTAGAGGGAGACGATGTACATGTTGGACTGCAGCAGGGCCACATCTATGAAGTTAATTTTGTCTAACTGTAGAGTTTTAAAAAATCACCTTGGTCTATGCTTCTCATCTAAGAAAGCAATAATTGAAAGAGTGCTGCAATGTAAATGTTGTCAAATAAAAACTTAAACTTATTAACTGATAATGAAGATTATAGTTGCAGCCTATGTAGATTCCTCTTTCCCTTTGTAGCACATATCAGATTGGGCACTCCTCAAGGTTCAATCCTGGGCCCCCTGTTCTCTTAAACTTCCTCTAGGTTAAAAAAAAAAGGCTATTTTTTTACTAACATGATACATCCATAGGTTGATTCTGATTATGCACAATGTACAGTGTGTAGTCCTCATCAGGAAAATAATGACAATTTATAATCTGTGACGAAGCAGGATGTAAAGACAAGCTGAGAAGAAGAATGAAATATACTTCAAATTAATTAATTTGTACTTGTGTTATTTGACCACGTTTTAAGCAAATGACCTTTTAAAGAGTTATTGGTTGCTGTAATTTGGTCCATTACAAAAAATATTCTCATAAAAAATATAATCGATATTTTTGAGTTAGCCTGTGACAATCTAATGAAATCACATGCAATGAATGCACCACATTGAGTTAGGCCCTAACTCTACTCTACTTAGTTTAAAGTTAAAGTTTTTAAGTAAAAAAATGTTCTTTGTGCTGTAGCTGTTTGGCCTGCACGTCCCTAACACATTGTCTTAACTGTCTGAATTTGTCCTGGCATGTTAAGCTGTCAAAGTAGGGTACCTGAAATGTTAAATTGTCAAGCCAATTTCATTAGGTTAGTACAACTTATTTTCTTTTTTAAATCAATTAAGGCAGAAAATCACACACAGTATTAGGTTTATGTAATTATCAACATTTTTATGTCGACACAGCTCATCAAAATTATGTTTGCTACCTAAAACTTTTATTTAAATCAACAGATTAGACTGTTGCTACCAGACATTTAATTATGTGGTAAATCCCCTGAATTAAATTTTAGAGTGAACAGTGTGGTATTTATACTCTAACTCAAATAAGGATGTGAATACTTTCTGCACCGCTGCTCATAACACAACTCAATTCAGACTATCGTGAGAGTCAACAGCTGGCAGAGGAAGCTGGATCCCGATTCTGGCATCTCTCTCTCTCTCGCCCTCCCTTTCTCTCCCTCCCTCCTCTCCCTCCCTGACAGCCTCGTCCCTCCTCTCCCTCCCTGACAGCCTCTTCCCTCCTCTCCGCCGCTGGAAGGAGCTCAGTTGACCAGCGTCGCAACTGGGCGATGCGCCTTCAAGCAGATCCTCTACCTTTTAGCGGCGGATTTGACTCTCACATCGCAGCCTGCATCCTCACAACTGAATGACATTCAGTTTTTTGCTCTCGCCAGTGATTTCCTCAGCTTGCGTCAGTCTAATTTTGAGAGAAAACTATTCACAGGACAAGGTTTTCGGTTGCGTATCTGAAAACTGACCACTCGCAATAGGCATTTTGTTTTCTCGTGAACGACACCCCTGTGGGAGGATTTGCTTTCAAAATATTTGATTTTGAAACCGGACAGAGACAACTGATAACTTAATCGAAGATGGTGCGGAAAACGCTGGACAAACTCGTTTGATTTTGGTCATCCGTGTCCTCAGTTTTTGTCTATTGGAAGCTCGAAAGCATCTTCAGACTACAGGAGCAGAGGAGGCTGTTTCACCGTCTACAGGCTGTTGTAAGGTAAGTCCTGACGACACTCTGACTCTGGCTTGTCTTCCTTACCTTAACCCTTTGAAACATCAGCTTTCTTCTACTGCTTTCAGACACCTTTTACAAGTATTTAAACCTTTAAACTCTGAGCAAACTGAAAAACGGGGAAAAAATGGGGAAAAAGACAATGAGCTATTTGGAAAGGTATAGTCAACGAACTGCATATTTGTAGATTTAGAAAGTTATTTTTAAAATGCTAGGTAAAGCTGTTTAGGGGGAAAAAGCAAAAAGCTAGGGGATAACTATTTATAATTATCATATTTGCATATTTAAAATTATGTCCCAGAATTATTA
>NW_024625430.1:0-3074 GCF_008729295.1 Plectropomus leopardus
ACACACACACACATATATATATTTGAAAAAATCAAGCCAGTTTGCCTAGGTTTCAAAGTGTTAAGGGGCTTTAGACAGCTTCTGCTATTTTTTAATTTTTTTTTGGTAATTTCAAAGTTCAGCCTTTCAACTGATTTATTCAGCCTTTTTTTAGTTATGGCGCTAGATAGTTGGAAATAAAAATTTGCAAACAAAACCAAACTTTTCTTAACAGCCTTCTAGAGGGATTGTTTTAACAGCAGCCTCTAGTGGTTTTAATGATGTCTGCAAGCATCAGGGATAACTAGGGGATTGACATTATTTGCAGCACAAATAAACCATAAAGACAGACAAAAACCAGTTTAACATACATAAATTCATTTTGTTCACCATTTAGTTTAATATTAAATTCAAGGCTAAACTTCAAGGCAGCCATTGTTCTTTACAACAAAATACAATAAAGCAGTTTTCCATTAATGCATCGAGAAAAAGAAAAATTGAGGATCCCTTTACAGCAACAAAAACTTTATTATTATTTTTTATTCATATCCCAAACCATAACTTGGAATAATTCTTCCAAACATGCAGTGCAATATTAAACTACAAAGTAAATAAAATGCTTTGTTTCAGCAAGAAATTTAGAGAAAAAAATTTTTTTTTTTCAATTAGAACCATAGTCTTTCCAATATTTACAACTAAACAGTGTTCACTAATTTTTCAGGAATATTTTACATTGACTTTCTTCTCAAACTGTCACAAACATATTTAATTGAGATGTTCAAACCAGATTTGTTGACTATTGCATGAATAAATCAGCATCAAAGATGTAATCACTTCAGTTCTATGTTGGACTGAGCCACATATTAATACATATTTAACTTTTATTTACATCATATATATTTACTCAAAAACAAATGAATGATTACATATTTTTAATTAATGTGGCATGGACAAAATGTTGCATTCATGTATATGTTTATTTTCTTTTAATTGAACAATTACTGGAATAACAAAAATGAACTTCTGATAATATACACCTGTGTGTTCATATGGTTAAAATATGGTATACAGCTCAGTCCTACATAGAAATATTGCATTTAAAGCTCAGAGTTATGTCTCAAGTCATGTCCATGGCAAGAAGTTACAGTGCAGTGCAAGGCCCAGCACCCAGTAAGAGAGGAAGTATCCCAGGACACTCTGTGTGGTCTGAGAGCAGGCTTTAAAGTGTGGCAGCAGTGCAGTGATGGGGTTTTGAGGTGTGTGCTTGCATCCATTTCTGGAATATGTATGTAGCTGCACGTTGGGATTTGACGTCTTCCTCCGATGGAGAAGTGGCTCATTGAGAAGGAGCAGGTGAGCGCTTATCCAGAAGGGCACGGGAGATGAGGAGGCCATGAATCTGGTTAGGACCTGGAAATGTAGATTAAAAATGGGAATGAGTGGAAATCAGTAATTGTTCCTCACACCCAGACAGATTATAACCTTGCACAAGAAGGTAATTATATCATTTCCTTACCTGCACATGCATGCACAGTGTCCCAAACACCAGAAGTACTGTTGAATGCACAATGTATACAAACACTCTGGGGTTGAACATTCCAGGTATGGGTTTGTCTAGTCCTTTATTTGCACCTGTCTCCCAAAGTCCCAGTCTCAGACACAGTTCTGGATTGGCTTGAAAATATGCATATGCTGCAATTATGCCGAGAGTAGCCATAGGTAAAGCCAGAATGAAGTTTGGTATCTGCTTTAACTCAAAGTAGCGGAGGAAGCCCACATCCCAGTAAACATCCTGGATATGAGAATAAAGCACAGGGAGAGGTCTCATGCACCAGAGCGGCGGTGGACCATTTTCATCTGGAACCCGGTAGCCCTTCAGCTCACCCAGCGTCAGAAGAGCAGGGGGGATACGTTCCAAGGAAACAGATGGTGTGCAAAATGTCCTATACCCATAGTACTGGAACGCACAGAAGGGAAGGGCGATGATTGCAGTTCCCAAGAGAGAGGTGAGCAGGAGACGGATGATGGCCCAAATATAGTGGAGGACTTTACTGTGGCCTTTTGTCGTTGTTCGATATACGCGAATCTGGGAAATAGCATGCAGCGAAGGAAGATATAGTAGAAATCCTATGTTAACCAGTCCATTAGATCGTGCTGCAGTGGCTATACTGAGAGCCAGGCAGGCTCGGAAGGTGAACCCTTTCTCCAGGAGGAAGAGACCGCCGAATGTGAGCGCAGCAAACAGGCTCTCTGAGTACGCAGCGGTCATGAAAACATTGGCAGGTGTGATGCAGTAGAGCAGGCTGGAGAGCAGAGCAAGACGTCTGTCCTGAAGAACTATCCTACTGAGCGCATACAGGGCGACCACACTCAACAGGAAGAGGGCGCTGTTCCCCAGAGCCACAGCCACCAGCAAACGCCCACGCACGCTCAGCCAGCTGCTCAGGGGCCACAGCAGCGTCTCTGCCAGGCCCCGGAGGACGACGGGGAAGAGGGGGAAGAAAGCAAAGTTATGCTCATAGAGGTATCCTCTCTCAGCGATGAAGAGGAAGTGCTCGGCATCCCAGTGAGAGAGGCCACCCAGCAACCACTCCACTGCAGAGTCCAGGTACAGAGGCTCCTCTGTCCGTGGCGGCCTGAATGCATCAGCATCGTGGTCAGGGATTACAGCATTGAAAACAGCCTGAGGAGAAATATTTAACAGTATTAAAAATCGTAAAACAAATTTTGTCGTACAGAGAAACACATGCATATAGTCACTTTGTCTGTGACCTACTCACCACATAGAGCATGTACTCCTCTCAGCACGATTCATTAGCTACCACCAGTAATGGAATGTAACTAAGTACATTTACTCAAGTACTGTACTTAAGAATTAATTTGAAGTACTAGAACTTTACTTAAGTCTGTTCTTTTCATGTTTTTTTTATACTTTTACTCAACTAAATTTCAGGTGGAAATATTGTACTTTTTACTTTCTCACTACATTTATCTGACAGCTATAGTTACTTTACAAATTAAGATTTTTGACGTTATAAATTTATATTACCAAATAGTTTATATAAGTACAGCTGCAACACAATCAGTCGATTCAC
>NW_024625431.1:0-4386 GCF_008729295.1 Plectropomus leopardus
AAAAAGTAATCGCCATTTGATTTTCAGCAAATACCCAACTCATCAATCATGTCAGCTGTACTTGCATGTAACTTTGGTAATTTAATGTATAACCATTTTTTAAAAATAAATTCATGTTTTAATGCAAAAATAAGATTAACAAAAAGGAAAATGTAGTAAAAAGTGCAATATATCACTCTTAAATGTAGTGTGGTAAAAGTATAAAGTGGCATGGAAAGAAAATACTCAAGTACCTCAAATTTGTACTTAAGTATAGTACTTGAGTAAATATACTTAGTTACATTCCTCCAGTGGATATGATAGCTTATCTGTCTTTGTGTAGGGGTTGTTTTTGGATGCAAAGATATAGAAAGCTGTTGATGGTGGTGGTCACTTAAATGTTGAGTTTTGCTTCATGAATGTCTTTT
The DNA here is from genome assembly GCF_008729295.1 of Plectropomus leopardus. Lineage (NCBI taxonomy): Eukaryota > Metazoa > Chordata > Actinopteri > Perciformes > Serranidae > Plectropomus > Plectropomus leopardus. The sequence goes on from NW_024625431.1 coordinate 408, forward strand.
ATGATCATTGTTTTCATGTTATTGTGTCTTATACCAAAGATAATTGTGCTTCACATGTTTTCCAAACTTAAAGTTTATGTTTGACATTTCTAAAATACCCCATATTTTCTCTTGACTCTCAAAATAAGAGGCTGGGAGAATTTCTGTGATCATTTTTTCCCAGATACTGTAGGTGTCCCTGTTTCCACGTTGTTTGTATTTACTTTTATCCTTCTTGGTTGTTGTCTTGTTTCCACCAGAGGACACTGTTGCTCCAAAAACACCGGCCCCTGCAGCCATGTTGGGATCAACAGGTAAGGCAGTGTGGTAAATACGGTGTTACACAGTTGATGATTGAAGATGATTCAGATGCTTAGGCTGTTAACGGTGCTGTTCAATAGATGACAGCAGAATTGATGATATTGACGAGAGGTGCTGTTATGTGGTATTTTCCTCAGTCTGTGTATTTTTTCTTTGATATTTCATTTTACTTGTGGTATGAAATAGTATCACGGCTGTTGGAAATACAGAAACTCCCTCTGAGGAGAAAAAGGACAATAAACCAAAATCAGAAATATAACTGATCAATGTTGATTTCTACAATTAAATATTTATTATTAATGAGTGAATTTATGAGATTTTGTTTATACAAATACTGTATGCATATAGTAAAAAAATGGATTTTTGTTCATTAACAGCATTCTGTCATTTTGTGTTTGTATTTTTTTTTTTATGCATGGTTTGTGTATGTACGTACGTGATTGTATGTGTGTTTTATCAGCTCCCAATTCCCCGAGGTTTGCTGATAACTCTCATCCTGCTTCCAGGACTGAATCATTTTTTGTGAGTATAACCGACCAAGTATGATTAGTTTATCAAACGCGTGCATATGTATTTCACGAGAGAGAGTCCAAAAAAAAGGGGAAGAGAAAAAAAAGTGGTATGATTAATTTACCAGCATTCCGCAGGGTCAAGGAAATTGATGCAGGATAATTGGGCACATAGGGAATCCTTGGCAATTTGTGCTTTCAGACTCTACTTGAGAAATTAGATGTCAGTGCAAATGTGAAATTGCTCCTCAATGTTCTCAAAGATTCCATGAAAATTTAAACATAAATCTTAAGTATTTCCAGCAAAGGGATTCTTTCCCTTTTTTTTGTGCCAACTTGAAATGAAGCCCTGTGAAAATGATCTGAATGAAGTGAAAGTGTGTGAGGGGGGAAAAAGACATCGGAGCTTGTGTAAAGTTGGGGCTGCACTCTGAGGAGGATGTCGGGGCGCTTGCTCTCGGTAAAATCCTCATGCAAGAATTCATTAGATTCTTTTTGACAGGAAGTAAAGTTTGAATTCATCCGAAGACGTGTAATTATAATATGCAAGATATGTACACCTATAACGCAAAAAATAACTTAGACAGCGCGGTATAGCCTACTTTCTTTCACTCGGGTTATCAGTGTTGAAGTTGGAAGGTACAGACGTACGACACATGTGTTCATAAGAAAGGAAATAAATTACACAGGAGTGAATAATTGATATATAAGAGCATACATTTATCAAGTTTGAGAGGTCATTGATGAAGTTGTTTTAGTTTCAAGGAAGTAAGATTTTTTTTCGAAAATCATCCACTCTCTGATAAACCTTTTTTTTAATTGAATTGTCATTAATTGCATTTTATCAATTTTACTTCAATTAAAAGCATTACTGAAAATTAATAAATCATCATCATCATTACAGAGTCTGATCAAAAACTTGTAGGGAAATTTTATATTCATGCAAGATCAAGATAAACTGATCGCTTAAAAGTCTCGCTCCAAACTCCTAGTTATATTTAAATTTTAGTGTTTATTCCTCACGGACGCACAGTGCGAAAGAAAATGCTAAACAAGAATATTTTTGGTAAGCATACTACATACTGACACTCTGGAAAACGGCTTCATTTGTCCTCATTAAAAGCTTAAAAGTCCATGAATAAATAATAATTAAAGAGGATACTTTTTTCCCCCTTTTTTATCTTCGGCCTTATGCAAAAAACACTCACTGACTAAATAAATATGCTCCATAAAGGCTGTTTAGAAACGTGCCCTCCCCCCTCTACTTCCACATTTAGATAGCTGACATGCACCTAAAGATCACATCCTACATTGGCTGTTGGTTTTGGAGGGAAAAATTGGACCTCCGAGAGTCAACTTAATGCAATTAAGTGAGGATGATGAGTCTTTCTCTCTCTGTGCTGCTTGAATCAGTAAGCAAGGCAGAATCAAAACTTAAAGGCAAGAAGAAAAGAAAAGAGCGGGAGATGAGCGCGCACAGACCGGTCCCAGCGGTTTAATTATTTTAATTATCTCTCCTCTTTCAGCTTTCCTAAAAAAGAGGCCATTAAAGGATGCCCGTTTGGGTTAATCTGATTAAAAAAACAAGATGGAGGGAGAGATGAAAGGCTGCAGATGTCAGTGCTAATCAGGGGAGTTAAAACTGCTATTTGTGAACTGGGACGGTTGTTAAAGTGGGTAGAAAGTGCGTGCAGTGTGAGTGTTTTTTTAAATACGTTTTTCCTCACTTCAAAACACCTCCTTCCCGCAGCCTCTGTTGATAAACTCCCTCTCATGCATCTCCTCAAACTAACGCCATGTTTGATTCTCCGCCGCGCTCTGTAACTGTGCTGGCAGCAGGTCAGGCAAACACGGCACGACTGGAGAGAAATATTAAAAGTTTAAGTTTAGTCCCCAGTGATACGGTTTCGTTTTCGTAAAGAAAGATGCCATTTGAGGAAGTGATGAAAGCAGCATTAGCAATTAGCAACACCAGAGTGAATATTTCTTGGATTTTGCAGAAAGTCGGCCAATAAGATACATCATTATCGATTTACCAGCAAGTGCTTTTTTATTCTTTATAATTAACTGCTTCTTATCAAGTCGTTTTCGTCAGTAACTTGGACCTTAAAGTAATATTTTCTTAAACAAGTGAAGCACGTCTGTCAGTTTCCTTTGCACCTTAACTCCTCTCATGCATTTTCTGAAACTAGATTTAATTTTTCTTTATTCTTATGGAGTCTTATTCTTTCTTTTTACAATATATATTAAGGGGAGGAATAGAGTTGAGGCGCGTGTATCTAGAGGTCCAGCAAGTGCAAAATATTTGTGAGCTCAAATCAGACAAAAAGGCCTTTTTAATTCTGCAGTGTTCTTTCATTTCTGAGTTTTCAAGATACAGATGGTCATTTTTAAGGTGGTTTTCTCATGGAAATGTATGTAAATATTCTCGCTGTGCTAGCAGAGTTTTTCACTCATTTTAAGATTTTTTTTTTTGTAGAAAATCTTAATATTTTTGTGTAGAGGAACAAAAGAATACTTCTAACATCATTTTCAAAATGGGTGCGTAGGAGAGGGACGAGAAGAGAAACTGTCCCACTTGCAAAAAGAATTTATTGCAACATTTTTGTAACTAGACCTTCAGTAAGCAAACAACTTGTCCACTAGTAGCTATGTATGACATCAATTATAGTCATAACTAATTTGATAAGATGGGGGCAATTTTTGCAGTGTAATTATTTAATAAGGTTATAGGGAGCTGTATGCATCAACTTTATATCAGTCAGCAGGCCAAATGCGACACTGTCAACTTCCATAATGCAGGGAGTTGTTAAAGTTCCTCTGACTGCAGAGCTTGACATTTGTTCAGGCAAGAATGAGCACAAAACCAGCACAGGTGTTGAGCCACAGCATGGCGAGAGAGGAGGGGAAAGGAGAGGGGAGGAAAAAAAAAAACAAAGATCTACTTTCAAACTAAATCAAGCAGAAGGAATGTCCTGAGTGTGTACAGAGATGGACGGGAGCCCATGCAATATTAAAGCGCCATGTCTGGCAATGCCAACCGTGCCACTCCTCTCCGCGGCTCCCGCCCTCCCGGCTTCCCGGCCATCGGCTCTTCCCTCAAGGTGACACTTCAAAGCGGGCACGCAGACGTGGCAGGCCTGGCTGTCGGCATGGAGCCAGCCCCCCCC
>NW_024625432.1:0-3620 GCF_008729295.1 Plectropomus leopardus
CACAAGCAAATGCTGAGTATTAAATTATTATCACCCCTCCACCTTCGATGTAACCCCCACCCCCTCCAAAAGGAGTGGCAAATGCTGCTGAACACACGAACCACCATATACACTGAAACTTCAAGTTTTGCGCTTCACTCCGTGCTGCAGTGTCCAGCTGGCAGCTGCTGGCACAATTTTTACAAAGTATTTTGGGTTTTCAGATATACAGACGCAGTTTAAAAACCTCTAGGCTCGTTTTTACTCCCTCTACTCTTGAGCCTGATAGCACTGCTAACTTTTGTCCCGCGGATATACAAAAGAGTGCCATCTTTTGTTGTGTAGTGCGGAAACGCTGATCGTTTGCAATGTGTTTGAGTTTGAGGTCAACAAGGATCATATTTTGGCGGTAAATTTGTCGTTTTTGAGAGTAACATTATTCAGTCTAAAGGTAACGTGATGGAGATTAGTGGCGAACAAACACTTTTACGCATGGTGCACCTGGCGCACGTTTTTAAGAGTTTGGCATTCTGAACTGAGTGTCAAACTCGCACTTGACGTTGCTGATGCTGTCGATGCTGGGTTTACTGCCCACCTGGGGATGTTTTATATCTTGTGGAAAAGTTTCTGATCGCGGAATCCGCCTTGAGGTCAACATCGGATTCTCCTGCGACGCATTGGCGTCTTTTTTAATCTCGAGGGAGGTAAATCGGCGTACGAGTTTGTTGCGGAATACGGAGAAAGTTGTTTGTGAAGTAGCGGCAGTTGGTGGGGTAAACAGAGGAGGTTCAGCCCCAGATGCTTCGCGCCTCCTCACGGTGCGGGATTTACGCACGGGCACCAGTGTGCGCTCCGGAGGTGTGGGGCTGAGGATGCTGGTTGGTAGACTGCATCTTTTCTGATAGTAGCTGTCGTGAAATCTGCGCACACCGAAGTCTAACGCTGATTTTTCGTGTTGGGTCTCGCTTTTGTTGCCAAGAATGGGAGACAGTAAGATGCCCAGGGCGGAGGGCGCGCAGGGTTTTGGAGTGTTTCTGCCGGGTCGGGGTGCGAAGAAAGAAGAGTTTTGAACCTCACAGCTCTGTTTCAGAGGGGGGAGGTGATCATCAGCGGTGGTCAACCCTTCTCCTGTTTTAGGGTGCTTAGAGTTGGGTGAACGGTCGGAAGTCCGCGGAGGGGGTTTTGGGGTTAGGACTTTGGAGAACATCAGCTCCTGTGGAGGCGAGGAGGCGCCGTCATTTTCTCTCTCAAACTCCTCTATAGAGTCCATCGATGGCAACCGACTCTGCTTCATCCGTGGCTTTGGCTGCCAATCTGTGTGATCACGCGTTTGGAGAACCTCGAGTTTATTTACTAAATGTCCAACTTTTCTGTCAAACTTCTCATTAACATCATTAAAACCGAGTCGCGGCTGCGCGCCTCTCTGCGCGCCTCCCTCAGCCTCCCGGCGCTTTTTGGAGTTGCTCCTGAGCGCAAAGAGGCACTCTTTGTGGCCGAGAAACTTTGCCACTTCCACAGCAGAGTTTCCAACTTTATTCTGCCTGTCTATCTGAAGACCCAGCCTCTTGAAAGCTCTCACCAAAAACTCAACCACGGGGGAGTGACCTGCCACTGCGGCGTACATGAGCGCAGTGTTCCCCCACGCGTCCACGATCTCCGGGTCAGCGTTGTTTCGGACCAGGATCTTCACAGCATCCAGGTAGCCCTTCTCACATGCGTAACTGAGCGCGGTGCGCCCGTTTCCGCCCTGACAGTTGACGTTGGCTCCTCTCTGCAGCAGGAGCTCCACAAACTTGCACCGAGTCTGACTATCAGGCAGCAGGACGGAGGAGATGAGCGGAGTCTGTGCGCTCTCTGTTTTGGAGTCCACGATTTCTCCATCCAGCGCGTCCAGAACGAACCTGGCCAGGTGGAGTTTATCTTTGGACATTGCCTCTAGAAGGATCTGTGTGCCCGTTTGCCCTCCGGACTTCCCCTGAGCCTTGAGCATGATTCTTTCCAAAAAAAAAAAAAAACTACCGGAGGAATATCATCTCTGTAATATGGAACAGGTTGAAACCTTTCCCCCAAACGAGTGCGGTCAAAACAAACTCGTCTTCTCCGTTATATAGTGAGGGAGAAAGCGACGGCGTTGCCGGGCAACGCAAACATAATGAGCGCGCTTTGTTCGTCTTACTAATGGAAATACTTCACTTATCATGACAATTAAGAGCTTCAGCGCTGCAGCCGCCTGAGCTCAAGAGTCTCTGCGACATGAATCCATCCCGCACTTGTTGAATGTGATTAGACAGCAGCGGTCATTGTTTGGGCGATAAGTCGCGAGCTGCGCACTCCCGCCGTTACCAATAGATCAGACCTCCAGACAGCGTGGCCCCTACTCGAGACCTTTAACACACGATGATCAGATCAGATGATTTTTCAATCTGGACCCCTTTCTCAGTTTTTTTTTTTTGTGTCAAAGGCTATGTCAAAGGATTAGTTTAATCTCAAATTAGTTTTAATCACAGTTTAGTGTCTTAAAATGAGTAAATCCAGATTTAAAAATAAGCATAGCTCTGTTGTACCATTAAAAAACAATCTTAGTTTAAATTCTGTTTTAATAAATAAACTTGGCTTTACTAAGTTTAATAAATAGGGACAAGCGTCATAACAAAATTAAAATAATAACAGTTAAATTGGCATCTTTTCCATACTAATAAATGTTAAAGTGGTGCTAGGTTACCCCCCCTCACTCAATACTGGACCAGTTTCAAAGATTGTTATTGTCAGTGGTCACAAACACAAAAACATGTGAAAAGAGTCCTGGCACCAAATAGTTAAGAGTTTTCAGTGTTTTCTAGTTTTTGATGAATAAATCTTTATTAGTTTAGAATTCAAAAATACCCTTTTGGCAATAGAGGGAAGTCATCAAGAGCTTTCATTTGACATATATATAGCTAATTTTGCACCAAATGTACTCCTTTATGCCGCTCTGGTTCTGACCCCCTTCATATATGTAGCATAATGCACATATTTAAAAAAAAAAATATTTTACATACTTCTTGTTTTCCGTTTTTATGTAATTCTCTATGCTTACATATAAGAGCAGCCCTATTTCAATACAGTATTGATCCATGAGTGATGTTTTTCTGATTTTTAAGTCACTTAAAATACTCCTGGTAGCCCAAAACACATTTTTATTTTCTATCATTAATGAAAAGTGCCGCCCCTGCCACAATTTAATAAATGATTATGTTCTGACAAAACCAAAATGACCTACAGTTTTATTTTTAAGAAACACAAACGAGTCACGTGGTTATGTCCCATTTTACACCTGGATTTATTGGTACACATACTATAAAACAGTATTAAAGGAGCTGGATAACAACAGTATTTTCATTGCTTTAAGTTCAACAATACAATATAAATACAAAAACACGCACAGAATGGTTTGTTGACAAGCTACAGTTCAAATAGAAAACAAAGAGGAGATACAGTAGAAACGGAGGAAATCAAATCAGTGACTTGCTCTGCAAAAATAATCGGCTTTTTTTTCCTTTTTTCGACAAACTAGAGAGCCAAAGGTTACATGTAATCACACAACAGAAACATTCAACTAGTGCAAAAAAGCCTCTAACAAACATAATAATCTTAAACTACAC
>NW_024625433.1:0-2816 GCF_008729295.1 Plectropomus leopardus
TTTTTAATATATTTTTTTTAAAGAGCCATGCAGAATTTGGTTGATCTTTTATCCAAAGCTTACAATAAATTAATAATCAATATTAATAATAAATTATAAGGACTGTGAGTAAATTTTAAAGAGAATATTTAAATAGAAAATCCAATGCAGCTAAGAACTATATCTTCAATGCTCTACGATTGTATGTGTGATAAATTAAAGGGAAGGAGGGAGGATGATGTTTGCACAGATTTAAAAAAAAAAGTTAGCAAAATAAATTGTAAATCAGTGTGTTTTAAGTTTGATTACATTGACATATACATCTCATTTTTTCAGGTAGCACATCTGTCTATGAATACAGTGTTTACATGCTCAAACACTCGAAAAACCCACATTTTAACAGCCATTCGTGTCCATGTAAAGGCATGTTTTAAGTTGTATATTCTTCAGAATAGAGACAAATTCTTCTTCCTGTCTGATGCAGCACTTTAGTTACTTTTGTGAACTTATTTCTTTCCTTTGTCGTGCATTTCGTGTGTTTTTGTCTGCTGCCATTTTTGAGCTTTCTGTTGACAGCTGCTCATCCTTGTCTCTCCTCCTCCTCCTGCGTTCCTCTCATTTGTGTTGTTCAACCATCATGGTCTTGACATAATGATTTGGAGGTGTGTGTGTGTGTGGAGGAGGAGGACGGTGACATGAGCGTGAATTAGTGAGACTCCCACAGCAGCAGAGGAGGCCGAACCTTCCTCCCAGAGTTTCCCATCGGCTAAAAAGTGATCGCAGCCGAACGATGATGTGTGTGTTGCTGCTTACACACATGCAGATTCGTGGACGTTGTGGTACCTGCGTCTGCGTCTCCTGCTGTAGACAAAGCATTAATGTGACGCACCATTACAGGCCTCCTCCCCCCCCGGGAACAAAAAGAGCGGGGCTGCAGGGGTGTGTGTGTGTGCGTGCATGCGTGTGTGTGTGGCACATCACCCCCCCTCTCTATCACCATACTGGGTGTTATAAGCACCACAGGGTGCCTGTAGATAAAGACACCAATTAATTAAAACAAGGGAAAACACAAATGTTAGGTGGCGATCAAAGCTGCGATTAAAGATAGATCAGAGTCACAATTAACTTTTTCATCTGATCACATGCTGTTCGGTAACTTAAGATAAACATAGTTGATAGAAGGATGCATTTATTTAGTTTTAATTTGCAGAAATGTACTTATGCAACAATTTAATGAAGAAATAAAATAACATAACAGCATAAAATGTTGTCCACGAGAGCATAAAAAAGTAATATTATGTTGTCCAAAATAGCATTAAAAAATCATAATATATGATGTTAAAAAATAGTCATAGTAAGGTATAAAATAACTGCAAAAAAGTCCTAACATAACATGTCGACTTAAATAACATTAAAAAGTCATAATATAGGGTACTCTTTAACGAGTTTTTAGCTCTTTCTTTATTTTTGGGATGTGATTGAACAAGTGAATGCGGGAGGGAAGGAAGTTAGGAGGGGGCGTCCTTCCCTCTGCCGTTGCTTGTTTTTCAACTTGACCCCGGTCCGACCTCCGAGGTCGGCCATCTGTCTCCTAAAAACATCCTTGCTCCAACACCAACCCCCTCCGTCACCGCCAACCCCCATCTGTCTCTCTCTGCTAGTGCTAATAAAGCACAAAGACGCTTGTTCCTGTCGCACTCATTGAAATCCTTCATGTTTATATTAAAAGAAAATATACACCAGCACAACGTTGTGTAAATACAGTAATTACAGATGAGACTTAAATAGAAAAAAAAATCAAAATCAATCAACAGAGCAAAATCAATAAACAAAGCCTGGCAGGGATTACAGAGATCTTTTCAGCCGTACAGTCTGACCGCTCAATAAGTGCGTTAACCACTCATGGTGTGCAAATCACACTAAGACAAACAAGAAGGCAAAATTTGCAGCAGCCTTAATTGTATTCCTCTTCTCACTCAATACAATCTTTTATTCATCTGTTAGGGCTTGAAAGCTCCCTCTGCCTCTCTGTTATTACCCTCTGCTTGTTTGTGAAATGCCAGAGGAGCTTCAGTGGGCGGAAATCATTGATTCATTGATCTGAACTGCCAGCAGATCGAGAGAGAGAGGGTTAAAATAAAGAGAGGGAGAAACACTGAGAGCCTTTAAAACTCATCTCAGTGTGTTGCTTTGTCTTTTGCCATTGACGCAAACACACACGTATACTCTCAGATTCCCTGTTAATGTTATAAAGACACACTCATTACAACTGACAACCGCAACACACACCAGCAGGGCTGTTAATCCTGTCTCGCATTCAAAGGCTGAATTCACGTTCCCTCTCAAGCGGCTTTCTTTTATTGTAATCTCTCATTGGCAGAGCGGCGTCTCATCGGGCTCCAGACCTCGAGTACACCGAGGGAGCCGTTTGATTGGCTGTCAGTTTGAAAAAGGTCCTCCTCCAACAATGGCACCTCAGTAGAGAAGTGAGCCGTCCTGCCACCACTTCTCCCTGCGCTGCCGTTTCATTGGTTACTGACACTTTCACATGTTTGTGTCTGTGAAGTGTCTCGAGTGGATTAATAATCATATTTATTATCTTTTACATCCCAGTTATCGTTCCCAATCTCCAAAATGTCTCTTCACAGAAGCTCTGAATAGGATTTTTGTGCACTTATGAAACCATTTCTTTGCCACCAACAATAATGAAAAAATTAACTCTAAAAAACTGAGCAAATGGGCTTGACTTTTCTCAAACACACGGGGAAAGGACAGTGAGCAACTTAATAAGACATGGCCAAAAAAATTGTGGGAAAAAATTGTAAAAAAAAAAAAAA
>NW_024625434.1:0-3168 GCF_008729295.1 Plectropomus leopardus
TTAATTTTAGTCCATTTTATTTATTTATTTATTTATTACTTTTTTTTTTTTTCTTGTTTTTACAAAATTTTGGGCCATGTCTTGTTAAATTGCTTGTTCCCAATGCCCATTTTATTTAATTTTATTTAAGAAATCAAAACAATCTGTCAGTTCATTTACTGTCCAATCAGAAGCGAACTTCAGCGTCGTTGCAGAGTCAATCGAATAAAACCTGATTATTACTAAACATGATTATCTAATTTGGTGTGTCAGTAAATTGACGGCTTTCATGTATTTATAAAAAAAAAAAATAAAAATAAAAACAAGTAAATTAAATTTGTTTTCATCGGACCAAACCGGAAGAGGCGTGGTCTATGACGTCAGGGATGTTTTGCTAACAGTTAGCTCCCGCAGGCTAACTTTGTCTCCCAGTTGTTGTGCGGATCTCCCGAAGTTTCGGGACTCGGTTCGGTAATTTTGGGTCTTTCTTTTCTACATCGATGTGAATTTTACCGAGGAGACGGAGAAATGAACGGGAGCACCAATCCGCTGCTGGACAAAGAGGAGCATGTGCTGAAGCTCGGAGAAAGCTTCGAGAAGAGGCCAAAATCTTCCTTTCACACCATCAGATGTGAGTGAGAAAGTAAACAGCGCCCTTTTTTATGTGTTAGTGACAATAATAAAACTTTTCTTTTGGTGAAATCAACAGTTGTTTTGGGATTAGCGCGCTCACATGGACGGGGAGGAGGCCTCTTACATAACCGAGCCAATTATGTGCAGAAGTAAATCAAGTCATTTGCATAGAAACATCTCGTCACACCCACAGCTCAAACATTACATCATCCACCAAAATATGATCACGTGTTGATTTTTGACAGCTCTACATTACTGATGAGTGGACGTACGACTTTAATTATTAATATATGTTGTGGTGATATTTGGTCTTATTCGTAATCCTGTTGGGGAAGAGCACGTTTAGAGATGCAGCTTTTGTCACAGAAATAAATATCAACTGGAAAATTGGCGAAAGTGATGGATTATCTTTGTGCGGAAATTATCTAGAAACACTGTAGTTTTTAAAACATCTCATTTTCTGTTCTGTCTGCTTGTAATTGTCTGGAGAAGAACAGCGGGTCTTAAAAATGGCATTTTTCTGAATGAAGTTTGGTTAGAAAGTTCTCATAAACAACAAAAACAACCAAAACAGGTGTTTGTTAAAATTTTTGAGTTTTGAAATGTGAGCAGATTGGCTTAATTTCTTTCATAAACATAAAAAGAAGGCATTTGTCTTTTTTTTTAATTGGCATTTTTATTAATTTCTTTTTAGCAATTTTTAAACAAAAACATTTAGGCATTTATAATTGTTTTAATCAACTTTCAAAGGCTAAATTTTGTAGGTTTATTTATTAATTTGTGATTTTTTTGCAATTGTTCTTTCTTTTATTAATTTATTTTTAATTAATTAATTTTTTTTTGTGATTTATATCTTTAAAAAATTGAGCTTTTTTTTGTCTTTAACCATTTTTGCCCCCTATTTAAAAAAGCAATTTTCTGAATGAAATTTGGTGAGAAAGTTCTCATGAAACGAAAAAAAGCATGTGTTCTCACTATTTTAACCCACAAGAAAGAATCAAAGTTGTAAAACTCATTAACCTGTGAAAGGTGAGCAGATCGGCTTCATTGATGATCGGCCCTTAAAGATCACTAGTAAAATGTCCCCATCACTTCATGTCATGGTCACAATTCTCATAAAAATGCTTTGTTTGTTAAAAAACAAGAAAATGCTGATACATTATTATCAGACTTTTTAACTTTAAAAAATACAACAGTCATTGCTCTACGTTGCAAAAAAGCGCAGCAAGTCTTTGTTCGTTTGCATTGTTTGTTTAAGCAGCACCTGAGCTGATTTTTGTCATGATTTACACCTAACTTGATGTCCCTTTTTTTTCAGATGACTTCAAACCAGCATCTATCGACACGAGCTGCGAGGGAGAGCTACAAGTTGGGAAAGGAGACGAAGTTACCATCACGTTACCTCACATTCCAGTAAGACCGTCTGCTGTTCTCCGATCGTTATCCGGCCGCATCGAAGACGCCTGAAAACGGAGCAGAAAATCTTTAATCTCTTCTCCTGGTTACTAATTCACCAGAAACTATTTCACCAACCTTTTAATTGTAACAAGAGAGCTGTAAGATGCTGTATGGTGTCAGAAAATTTTAAAAGGTTTTGAGTTTGTAGCATAAAGTCTGTGTGTGCGCACGCTCGTGTTCACGTTGCTGTTCTTCCAGGGCTCCACGCCGCCCATGACAGTGTTCAAAGGAAACAAGCGGCCGTACCAGAAGGACTGCGTGCTCATCATCAACCACGACACCGGCGAGTTCGTGCTGGAGAAGCTGAGCAGCAGCATCCAGGTCAAGAAAACCAGGTGAGGGGTCAAAGGTCAAAGAACGTGTGAGGTGTGATCGTGATGATGCGTTAGAGGAAAGAGTAGAAAGAGAGATCTCTGAGCTTCTCTTCATTCATTTACGGTAATTTTAGATCAAATTTGTCACTAAAACCTGTCTGAGTAAGGTTGCATAACTAAACATAAACTGTCTTTTGTCTCATTCTAACATGCACCTTATTATTTTTTTGATATGAAACACAGAAAAACATAAAGATTTTAGTTATGCCCGAAAAATTCCATCAACAACCTTTTATTACTTAGAGTTTTACATTTTATTGGCTGTGCACAGCGGTGAAACGAGGATTCAGATCCTCTTTGGCTCCATCTTTTGGAAGTTGATTGTTACTACACCAAAAACAGTTGTCTGCAGTTCGGCGCACAGATAGTTGTTTAAATTCGACGATATTCCTGCAGTTACGCTCGTAAAGCTCCTGCAGAGGATCAGAGGGACAAACATTAAACGACGTGGTCTTTCTTTCAGGGCGGAGGGCAGCAGTAAGATCCAGGCGCGCATCGAGCAGCAGTCGGTTCGCTCCAGTCAGCCCAGCTCTCAGTTCCGGGCCCCCACCAAGCCGGGGGCCGGGGTCAAGACCTCCCCGTCCCCCTCTAAAGATAATCCCTCCCCGGAGCCTCAGCTCGACGACATCAAGAGAGGTAAAGACGTCCTGCTACGACCGTCACTCAACGTAATCATCACACCTGAAACACTATACTATATACCTGTATATATATCTATATATAT